>NW_019103937.1:0-70901 GCF_001856785.1 Myzus persicae
TCCATTTGTAAAAGTATATTTTTTTAAATTATTCCGAACAGATTTTAGTAAGTGTGGAGGATCGTGCATAAAAAATATATTTTCATTATTATAAGTGATGTAAGGTTTTTCCATGGTCACTCCAAACAATTTTCACATTTTCATATTATTTGATCCTTGGTCACAAATTATAACCTTTGGAATCAAACCACATTCTATTAGTTTTTGAATAGTATGTATCATAATTTGTTTAAGACGATCACCCGATACAGGACCACTAGAAACAAAAAACCCTAATATTTGTTTCCATGGTAACACAAGGCTTTTAATCATTATTACTAACGCTTGATTACCATGTTTTAGTGACGACTGATTTTCAAAAATATTTGAACCATAATCTTCAAAACCAGTAAATATATCATTCTGTGAATTGTATGATATTAATTTTTTTAATGACATTTCATCCATAATTATTGAAACTAATCTTTCTTTTATAGGAGCTGTTTTAAATTTTAAACTTAAGATATTCAGAATGTTTTCATTTATACCACATGATACATCTAAGCCCTGCAACCATCTCCTCAGTGATCTAACAGCAGGTAGATTAAGGTATGATCTCATAAATTTATAGCCTACAGGCGAGTGGTAATATAGACCCAGCGCAAATGACTTTTCTGTTTCTTTGTATCGTTTTGCACTTTTTTTCAATTGACCTAACCGAAATTCAGACCTAGCTATCATGTTAGATCTTAAAAATTTATCCATTTTGGATTTTTTGTCATACACTTCTTTTTTATTTTTTTGTTTCAGTTTTAATATTGTTTTTTTACCCTTGCATATTAATTTCTGAGCATTTCTTAACTTAACCTTCAGTTGTTGGATAATACTTTCTTGATGTTCTACAATATTTCTTGTTTTAACAGACATAGAAATTACTTCTAAAACAAAAAATGTGTGTATGTATTCATAACTCATTTATGATTAAATCATAAGATAGTTTTTTTAAAAATGGTGACATCAACAAGATGAAAAAAAACATAATAGTAAATTATTAGATAAAATCAAAAGTTGACCAAGAAAAAAAGCACTTAAACCAACATAATGCATAACATAGGTACCAATATACCATTACACAAAACCAAGATCGTGGACAAAACTAATATATAAATATATAACAATTATATTTATGTAATTATGTAACATTTATCCACAAAACATTCACAATACACATTTATAAATAATAATTTAAATGATTATTATTTTAATAGCAATTCACAAATGTCTGAGTAAATAATTTTTTTCTCTAGTAAATCTAAATTCTATTACTTATTCTTACAATTAGTAGTACATACATTTTAATACAATATTACAAAAAAATACAACACAAACCATGTCCCAGACCGGAAATGAAACATTTTATAAATATTCAAACCTGCTTTAGATTCATCCATAATATTATGTTCATCTTTTGGTAACATATTTGCTAAATTTGATGTTGATGCATCTACATCTGATCCAAAAAGTGATCGTTTTACTGGATTCTTATGCATCTTCCATTCTTCAGTTAAAAAATTATTTTCCTCGGAAACTTTTGGGATAATGTTTTTTTTTGAACTTGTGAGTTTTTTAGGAGTTGTTAAACGATAAAATTTTTTATACATAGAAAATACTGGACTGTGTATTTGATTTTGTTTCATTCTATTTTCAAAAATATTATTGAAATTTAATTTTAAACCTAAAAAACAATTGTTTGTTATTTATAGTAGTTAGGTATAAGTAGGTATATATTTTATAATCAAATGTATCAAACCCTTACTTTTCAACAATGGTTTAGCTAAATGAGGAGATGTAACTGGTAAATTTAATGAAGGTACTACACCATATTTCAATCTAAAAAAATATTCATAAACAAAACATTTATAATATAATACTAATACTATATAGGTATGTATAACTTACAATCTTCTACTAGAACCCCTGTTTGGTACAAAATCTTCTGGGTTAAAATGGTTTGAACAAATACTATAATTTAAACTCAGATGTAAATGTCCAAAAGTTCTCATAACTTCATTTATTCTTGAATTGTTTGCAAACTTAACCCATTTTTGAGAACTGTAATTTGTAATATTATAAACAATAACAATTCTAGTGTATTATGATTTAAGAGTGATTTTTATAATAAACAGATACTTACATATGAACGTCTTTTGGAAATGAATGAAAAGACAATCTCTGTTGACCACTTAAATCATTTTTACAATGATTTATAGCGCATACTTTTTTGGACACCATTTTTAAGCAGTTAAAAGTAATACAAGTAATTACTATGCCGTTAACTTATGAATTTTGTTAATTGATAACAAATAAACAGTATACTTAATATTATATTGTAATATAGGTAGTAGGTACTAATATGAATATATTTAATATTTCGTACGATTGTACGAATGTAATATTATTGATATTCAAACTTCAAAAATGGTGGGAAGTATCATCATATTTTAAGGAGTAAAGTTAGGCAATTTAATATCAATCTCGGGGGGAATTGATAAGACCGGTCGCCAGGTTTTACAGCAGTAAGTGTCCCGTATTGTCGTATATAGTATTTGGTGTTACTAATGTTAAATTGACCTTTTATTAGAATCACCAAGTGCCGGATAATTGAATCACTTTTATGAACAATCTTAATGTTATTATGGTATTTCAAAGTTCAAACTGATTAACTTATAAAACCCATTTTATTTTTGAACTTATTAGTATGACAGTATATCGTTGTACGTTATTATGTTATTCAATTATCTTTGTGCGTCGTGTACTTGTGTCATTTATTATGTATGTTGCATTTAATATGTAATTGTATAAAAAGATTGAATCATGAAAGAATGTTGTAAATGTTTTATAGAATCAAAGTGACCTTCACCAAAGTGATCACATTAAGCGGAACCCACTGTATAACTTAATGGTGATTAACTGATTTGTGACGAGTTCAGAGTTGAGGCGATCCTATAATAGTGGTTAGGCCTTAGAGGTCCTCTAAAATATTAATAGGTACTTTATTTTTCAACAATAAAAATTAATAATTATGTTATTACATTACTGACAGGCTACAACGGCCTCATCACTGGTTACATTGTATGTGACAATAACATTCAGATATTATTTGTTTATGTTTGGAGATGATTTTAGACTTTTCCCAAAACAAACCAAACAGCGTCGTTGTTACTATTTTCTATTCAATAATACAAAAATGTGTACAAATCGTACTTGGTACACAGTACATATTTCCGACAAAATTTTTTAGACCTTACAGGTGGTCGGCCAATGTATATCTACAACAGAAAAATATTTTAAAGCTGGGTGTTGAATTGAAATAAAAAATTTTTTATGTAAGAATTGTTAATATGCATATTTAAAGATTTATGTTTATTAATTATGATTAATTGCCTCCTTTAATAATTATACTTTATGTTTCCATAGTAGGGTGATTACACGACAATTACATACCTAAAATGAGCTTAATACTAGTCGTTAAAAAACTAGAAGTTTCAAAGTATTACTTTAATTTCTCGAGTATCTTATGATGAAATTGTTTTATGAAATATTAAATACAACTACCAGAAATGAATTGCAATACAAAATGCTCAATACTTCTTATAACTATACCAGGAAATAGTTGATACAAGAATACAAGATACAATGGTATCTAAGATACTGCTCAACAGTGGCACAGATATTTTGTATTTTCAACAAACAACATTTCACAATGTCTAAATTGATGAGAACATTTAATATTTCCACATTGCCTACAAAAAATGAATGACGATTGCACAGCTT
This sequence comes from Myzus persicae, assembly GCF_001856785.1. Taxonomy (NCBI): domain Eukaryota; kingdom Metazoa; phylum Arthropoda; class Insecta; order Hemiptera; family Aphididae; genus Myzus; species Myzus persicae. Next base: position 3,814 of record NW_019103937.1, read on the forward strand.
ATAATTGTTATTTATGCCTGTAATTGGTTTTTATTATTATTTATTATAACGAATAAATGACAAATATATTTTATAATACATCAATTATTTATTTAACACCAACATTATACTAACAAAAAAATGTAAAAAACACAGTAACAATATTCAATAATTCAAAATAATCTTTTTCTTTTGGTATTTTTTTTTGCTACTGATTTTTTCCTCTGATCATTTAATGATTTTGAACGGAATGACACACACTGGAAAGATAAATATACAAACCTTTAAATTTATATACATAACAACCGTCAACCAATTACAAACATTTACAATTTTGAATAATGTACATAAGATGATCCTCAAATAGATAACCTTACAATAAATGTCCATACTATTCTAATATACATCCGCTAGTAAATTAATGAAATCAAAATTTTCACGGAAAACATACATACAATAATAATTGAATCAATTATTAATAGGTAGTTAAATTAATTAATAGAAGAATTAGAATGAAAATGATTTTGATCAATGAAGGAAACAGTTTTTTGACTTACATAATTAATAAAAAAAAATGTATATTAATATAATAACTAAAATTCTAAATTGTAATAAATATTTTACTTTATCATCCAAAAATGTCATGAGTTTTTGCATACTAATGTTAACATTGTACTGTCTTAAATCTTCTTTCAGCTCTTCGATCCAAATAGGTTCATAACACAAAATCTTTTTATGAAGATCTTCATTGACTCTGAGCAAATCTTTAAAACCCATATCTACTGAAGCTAAAATAACATTTATTAGGATTAAAAATTGTATACAAAATACATATAATTTTCTAAGTACAAACATTAACTTATGCTATCGTTTTGAAACAAACTACATTTGCTTTGTTTGATTAGGTAATAGATCACCCAAGACATAGCCATTATGACAATTTATAATAACTACAATTGTGACCAAATGTGGCTCATATCAAAACACAGCTCTAATTTTAAACATACAATATATTAAACTGATAATAGATAAAAAACAACATTTTATTTTATTTTAAATTTGATTAATATTATAGCAGTTGAATGAGATATATTATAGACTTAACTATACTCTGTCTCAAAAGAGAACAATCAGTTGGCCAACCGATTTATGTCAGTGCTGCACATCTTCCACCATCTCACCAGTGTTAGCGTGATCACGTGGTTCTCGACACGTCAATCGCATCACTCAACACAATGCGCAAAAAAAAATTATTATTCTAGTTTGAGACAGAGTATAGGTGTCTTATATTTCACAAGCTATAGCAATGATAATACATTACAGTAAAATAATGATTAAAGATGATTACAGTAATATTTATAATTAGTTAAAAAAATATTTTCTGTGATTTCTTAAGAATTGTACAATATACAATATACAATATACATACATACATGTAGGTCTTCATAGAACTTACTTTTATTTGATAAATTTGTTTGACTAAAAGTTTCCAATTCGTCATAATTTCCATCATCTTCATAATAAGGAATTTCAGATTCTGAACTATAATATTATTCGTACAACACAATAAATTATGTTTATACTATTAACTAATAAATAATAATGGAAATTTAAATGCTTAAAATATACTTACTTATCTGAAGAATCAGAATACTGTTCAGAGTCTCCAACATGATTTGCTTCTTCAGAATCATATTTAGGATGAGTTACATCATAAATATGTCTTAAAATAAGTTTTCCTTTACGCCTTCCGAGATCTTTAAGGCCATAACGATCAAATTCTTTCTAAAATTACAATTAAAAATGTTTTAAAAAAATTAGTTATCCATGAAAAACTTGAGTGAAAAAACTGAATGTAAGAAATTGTTATTGATTCCTGGCTGTATACTATATCTAAATATGCAACTAAAACCATTTACAAACTAAGCTTGAAATATAAATTTGTAGCTACATATTTTTTATTTTATTTAAATTTTTGAAATTAAAAAAAACACTAAGAAATCTAGAATTTTAATAGCATTAACTATTAATTATTTCCATTTTCTTTTTAAATACACTATTTATAATTATCATAAAATTTTATTTTTATTTAGACATCAATCTATATAAATTGTAAATTTGTAACTATCCAAATTCTCAAAAAAGAATAATATACAAAAAAATGTTGTTATATGAAATACTTTTACCCCTCTTAAGTTTATAGCATAATGTTTTGTTCAAATTTATTCAAAAATGTTGTAATAAAAGTTGAGAAACAATTACTAATTTTTTCATTAATAAATATTTTAATTAAATTAACTTTTGTCCAAAGTTTTTGTCAGAACTTCTAAATAAAGATGGTAAAATAACATTTATTAAAGTATCTTTATGAAAACTTCCACTATTCAAGACAATACAGACAACATAGACATTGGTTTAAATTAGTCTAGGACTATCAAAGATCTTCTGTGTAATGAAATAATAAGTACATGATTAATTTGATGACATAAGTATCTAGGATCAATTGTTACTAGTTAACACAAAGTTTCTTAACAGCATTCTTAAAGAAATACTTACTCTTAAATCTGGTGTTTTCATTGCACTGTAATTTGGCAAAGGCGTTATTTGTCCATTTGTACCAATAAGAGATTCTGATTGAACCCTGCGTAAACTTTTTGGAGTACTTATTCTACTGCCGTATTTATTTGGTGTTACTGCATTTTTCATTTGATGATTTACTATATCAACGTTACATGAAATAGTTGGCGGAGAAGTTTGTAAGTTCATATTAATATGATGTGCTATTTTTGAGGGCGTTGATAATACTTCAGAGTCATTAACTAAGACCGTAGAATTAGTCTCAAATAAAATTGGAGACACATATTGAGGACTAATATTAACCGGCTGCCAATCATTATAGTCCATCCATGGATCGTCAATTATTTGTTCAAAGGCTGATTTATTTTGCTCGTCATCTTTTTCATTTGATGTAGTTATTTGGGATGTAATAGGAAGTTGAACAGTTTCTATTTGAGAACTATAAGGCCTAAATGAAGAATACTTGTGTTCATTCGATAAACAAGTAGTTAAATCAACAACCTCTTTAATATTTACTGGGGAATTGAAATAATTATTATCAGGTGATATTATATTTTTTTTTAGTATATTTTCCAACCCTTCAAGATCTGAATTAGGTTTGTCTGAATCATTTTTCTTATCCAAACATATTGTATTGCTGATATTATCACTGTTTTCTAAATTATTGATTTGTGAAATGTTAAAAAATGTTGATGGCATATTGATATCGTTACATTGAAATAATTGTTCAGTAGATTTAGATAATAATTCTGAATTACTACATTTTGGTAAAATTGTGTTGATTGAAGAGTTTGTTAAATCTTCATTGGTTTTTGTATTTATGTTTGCATAGTAATCTCCATTGCTGATTGGAAATGAAGAATTTGACCATGTGTCACCCCCTTTCAATGGTGATGCATTCGAAACACAATTATTTGTTTCAAATTTTGAAGTTACATTGTCGTGATTTGGAGAATTTGTTTTCCTCAACACATTTGAAAAGGGAGTTGAAGAATTTTGACAACTTTGTTGAGCATTATTATTCGATGGTAATTTTGAAAAAGATGTCAATAAACTGTCATTTTTTATTTTATCAATTGTAAAGATAGAATCTGAGCTACTATCATTTATTAGGTCTATAAAATTGTTATTACTCGAAGATGGAATTTGAACAATAGAACTATTTGTGGGAAGAAACTTTTGTACAGTGGAAATTCCAGTGCTTTCATCATCAATATTTATGAATGACTTAGTTTTTGGTGTTGAAATAGTGGACTTGTTAACAAAAGAATTTCCCAATTTAGTGTTGAAATTTCTTTGACGTACTATATTTGTACAAACTGAATGAACTGAATCTAAGCTACTGTCATTTAACTCAATAACACTAATGTCATCATCACTTTTATCAACTGAGTTAAATGGGAAATAATTTTTTTTTCTCTTAATGCTTGCTTGAAAAGGTATACAATTGTTTTCATTTAATAGATTAATATTTCTATCATAAGATTTACCATTAAAACGAGACAAAACCATATCTAGCGAATCGTTGTCACTATCACTGATGATTGTAATTAATTCTGGTTCTTTACACAAATTAGTAAGTGTTGACATTTTTTTTGAAGGATTTTCCAAAACAATAGGAACGTTTTTGATGTTATTCAACATTGAGGCGGCATTCATGCTTGATTCATCGATTGGTAGTGATTTGGGGGATGCCCTTGTAATATCTAATGTTGGGCTAACGTGAACATCATTACTTTTTGTAATACCTAATGTTGGGCTAACGTGAACATCATTACTTTCAAAGTCCATGTGATAATCATTTTGAGTAGATGTAGGCGATAATTGAATATTATGTACAGTTGATGCACTATGAAAAGAATGAGCTGGGCTCTTCATTGGTGAAATAGTTTGTGGTAGAATGTTAATGTTTAAATTCTCTGTGAATGATGAATTGTGATGTTGACTTAGATTGCAATTATTCAGCCACTCTTTAGTTTTTAACACACTCAAGGAATTTTCATCATTCACAGTTGTTCCTAAAAAATTAGAACTCATATTACCTATTTCTTCACTTGTATTATCCATCATAAACATATCTGGACTGAGAGCTTTATATCTTTTATTATCATTTGAATATAATTCTGAGCTTTTACGTTTTGATGCCTTATCGTACTCTTCTGAAAACCATCCATGTTTTCCATCACTGTCATTAACAGCTATTTGAGCATTGTACCTTGTTACTAAATGCAAATAATCTTTTCTGTACTCGGGACTTATTAATTGTTCCTGACCAGAGTAAATTAGTTCTAAGAATGCCATGCATGCTTCATAACTGTACTCAGACCACATTACCATTTTTTTTGAATCACGTGTACCAGATTCTTCTGTAATTATGTCATTCAGAATATCAGGGCACTGTACATGAATCACTAGAATGTGAGCAGGAATTTCATGTTCATCTTTGGAAAATATAGTTATATCACTCATAAACTGACTCCCTATCATTGATTTCCACTTAGATGAATATTCTGACATAGTTTTATTTTCAACAATTCTATGACTTGTAACATGTTTATTTAAAACATTTGAATCATCTAAAACTGCATGTAATGTATTAATGACTTCCTCATCAGTAGTATTTAGTTCCTAAACAAAATATTAAATATTTGTAATGTGGTAATAAAATAATATAGTATAATAAAATATATATTAGTGTACAGGAAAATAACTTATTTGTATGATTATTAACCCTAGAGCAGGCTTTTAAAAATTTGTTCATTGTTAATAGTACAAAAGTTGTTTTATAAATTTAAATTGTTAAAAGATATCCTCAACACCAACACCTTGTTTACAGTCTATTTAGCACATGTCCAATCTATTATTAGCTATGGTATTGTTGTTTGGGGAAATGCATCAAAGTTTCTTTTAAATTCCCTTATTATTACATTAAACTCACTGTTGAGATTTATTCTATTGAAATTGTATGATTTTCACGTTGATGACCTTTACAGTACACTAAATGGAAGAAACCAAATTGGCCTATTTATATGAAATATATTTAATTATATTTTTAATGTTGATCTAAAAAATTATTACCCGTCACATAACTATCAAACACGTCTACAATAATCAGAAAATCTGAATATACCAGTAACAAATAAGGAATTTGGTAGAAAAACGGTTATTAATGGCAGTGTTCGTTTATGTATTAATATTTATTTATTATCATATACAAATAAGTATCATTATAAAAAATATTTAAAACATCTGAATCTGAATCATATTATATTATAAATAAAAACTTGTAATTGTATTTTCTTCCTATTATATTTATCTATACGACATATGTTTGTTGTATAATGTAATACGTACCTAAGTAATAATATAAATATTATAATAATAAATTGTAACATTTTTGTGTTGTATTGAACTTGCAGCGCCCACCACAAGCTATGCTTTTGGGGCGGTGTCATAAATTGTTTTATTTTTAGTTTTGTTATCTTATGTAAAATATTTATTTGACAATAAACTATTATTATTTATTATTATGAGACTCAACTTTCGGTTGTTTTTAAATTGTTTTCTAATAATTTCTTTCGGATAAAACAATATCCATGGTAATTATAATTATTATACCTATTTAATATTAAAATTAATATGCAACATTAATTTAGTTTTCATGATAAATAGGTCTGCAGAAAAATAGGGGAGTATGTATACAGTGCAGGTATATAGTGTATGTCTATGTATATAGTGCAGAATTGCTTTTAAGAAATAACTCATAGGCTGGTTAAACCAACACAAATAATAAAACTTGTATGAAAATGAAGTATAATATTGAATTTACAATTACCTGTTTTATAGTATTTTCATACACAGGAAATCGAACAATATTTTGTAGGCCATTGGTTTCACTGGGGCTAATGAACTTGGACACAATTTTCACATAAAATTCAAATACATCATTTTCTTCAAGTAATGATTTTTTCCAGAGTTTACAATCCTATGCAAATAAAAAATATAATTTTTCATAATACATGTTAATTCATATGAACATTCAAAATGTTTAGCTTTAACAATTATGTGTTTTTTTTTAATCTGTCATCACTCAAGGAGTATAAAAATTAATTTAACCATCAACATTTAGAATGGTTTCTGTTAGAAAATCTGATCTTGTTTTAACAGTATAGAAAACAGTCACAATTTTTAACAAAATTTGATATTTAAACAATTAATAAGAATCAATTATAGTTATTTTGTTGCACCTGATTTAAAAAATATTTGTCAGTCTTGGAAATGTTTAGCCATCAAATGTATAATTATATTCAATGCACAATACAATTTTATGTATATTTAGGCTTTCAATCTTTTTATTTATAATTTGAGTTGTTAATAAAGCTATTAACTACAAACATTTTCTATATCTACCACATTTTACGGTAGATCTGAATTGAATTAAGTTTTTATGAAACATTTTTGGCAAAAATGAGATGAATTATTCAAATAAAGAAAATACCAACTATATAAACATAGTATAAGATAAACTATTCTTATAAATAAATTCTGATCCACTTAACAGGCAATTTACTCTCTCACATTGATTCATCATCAAATTTTAATTTATCACGGTCATTAGATTGGACTACTACAATAATCACATACCTACACGACATATAGTCTAAGGTCTGTTTCACGTTGACATATCATACACGTCCGTGTGAAACAGCCCTAAAACTAAAACACAGTAGAGAGAGACATGAGTTCCTCAGTTTTTTAATATTAACTTTTATATCAATAATAACCAGTTAAATATATCACATCATTGAAGATACAAGGAATTTAAAAACTTTAAAATAAAAACAATATTAAGGATTATTATAAATTTAGAATAGTATGTAGAAATGTTAATAGTCTTTTCATTTTAAATCTCAATTAATTATACTTGTGTAAAATTGCAATTATTTTTTAATTACTAAATTTTGAATGTTCAGTCTCTCAAGTACTTAATAATCTTTTAAGTATTAATATCTTTATAAATTAGACTATATAGTATGTATTAATCTCAACAATAATAACTTACAGCATTTCTTATTTTGTTTAAATATTTGGATCTTAATTTTATATTGGGACAGTCATTTAAAGATGTTTCTGGTGATAAGGTATCACAGTCTATAAGAATCATTGCTACTTTTTCAGTAATTCTTTTCTGACGATCTTCTTGTGTTTGCTTGAATAACAAAGAATTGGTTTTATAAACTGTAAACATATAATTCAAAATAAATATACATTTAAATATAAAATACATAAATTAGTGATGAGAAAATAACAGTTTTTTTTTTGATATCATGAACCAATTTTAAAAACTATAACTGAACTAATTTACAATTATTATTGTAATAAAATATATTAATTGTATTTAAACATTGACATAATATTAGGAAAACTTTCAATAACCATAAAAAATATTCAGCCATAATAAATAATTTTGGTTTAACTCATAAATTAATATGATATAGAATTGTAATATTAATGTTTTTAACATCATTTTAAGTATACCAAACTTTAATTATTGATTAGGTATAGGTTAGATCAATTAAATTTTTTTTTTTTTAACTGTGAACTTATCAAGTAGCATAATTGTCTGAAATTAGTTTTACAAGCTAATGTTTTATTTAAAAATACTAACAATTTTTAGATTTAGATTTAATTGGCTGATTTGATAAAAAACCAAAGCTTTCCAATGTCTTCCTTTTTTCTATGGCCTCGGTTTCTAAGCCTGCTTCTAAAAGGTTTTCAGATTCTTTTATAATTTCAGCTTCTTTGGACTCTTGTAAGGACATAGACATTGCAATAGCCAAATCAAAATTAGAATCACTTCCAATCTAAAATATAATAAAAGTTATTTTAATATTATATTTGATACATTAAAAATATATATATTATACCTTCAACTTTGTTTGTTTAGTACACTTTTTTTTAAATTTAACATCTTTATTTTTAGTTAATTTGGGTAGTCCCAATGCTTCTCTTTCAGCGGCTTGACGCTCTTGAAGATCTACAGCTTTTATCAGTACTTCAGATGATAAATTATGTGATGTACCACAAGATTTAACATGATTAATGAAATGTTTGAGATCAATCATTTGTAAACAAACTGGACATTGTTTACTTTCATTTATGACATCAGGTACATTTCGAACTGGAGAAGTCTTAAAAACGCTTTGCGACATGGTTATTTTTTCATTCTGAGGATGTACAGTATGCAATATTTCTACAAAACTATCATTTTCAGATAACACGCTATTATTTGGAAAATTATTACACTCAAATTTTTCAGAATCACTTGTTAAATCTTGGCATTTACTGAAAAAAAGTAAAATAATTCAAATTTATTTTGGTGCCTTATTTTTATTTCGGTTATTTTCCCACCACTCACAGGTATCATATTTTCAAGATTATTGGGTTGACTAACCAACTAATTAACTAGGTTATAATATCAATATTAAATATGTATAACATTTAATACAATATGTGGATGTGTTTATGATAAAAATAGTATAAAAAACAAAACTAAAAAAATTGTATAGTTAAAAAAAAAAAAAGATAACTTTAGTTGTATTTTTAGTATTGTTTGTCCCGTTTTGTTTTTATATGTCCAATTTCGCACGGCTGACATTTGGGTAAGACGGCAGGAACCACAAAATTATATTTACAGTTGACTATTTAGTGCTCAATTATTTATCCAGAGTTTTTTATCCGATCGCCAATGGATGAATGATAGTTAATATTGTTATTACGAACAATCCAAAAATTTTAGAACTGTGAAGTTGTGGAAAGATAACCGAAAAGCGCTTGTATTTTTCATAAGTAATAATAAATGGTTTTATTTACTTTGTAGAATCAGTAGATAATGTACTGTTACTGTTTTGCTTTTTTAATTTTAATGTTAATTTAGATTGAGAAAATAAATTCATTTTAAAATTGTAATATAAATACTTTTAAAGACTATGATTAATTACAAATAAACAAATAAACTAAAAGAAAATATTAAATTATATTTTTATTGGTGAAAATTCATCCTTTTTCGACATAACTTCTTCTTTTCTTTGCTTTAGATTCTTTGTATCAGGATTGAAATTATTTTTAATCATTTCTAATCTATAATTTTCTTCTGCTGTACGATCCCAATAACCATTTTTGATTTGTTCATTTAGTTTTTTAGTAGATGGCAATTGTCTATAACAACAAAAAAAAAATTGAATAAATATATGCAATTTCATAATGAATAATGATAAATCTAGTTATAATTATTAGATATAAGGAAAAATAAATTAAAATTAAAAATAAATTTATGTGCAGTGTTATCAATGTTACTCTGTGATCTAAAATGAAACAATACATAATTTTTGCACAATCATTGTTTCTTCTTTGGACCCATGTACAACATATTACACATACAATACAACTTATTTACGTACAATTGTTATTTATAATTTTTTAGTAATCTGAAGCATAAAAATTAAATATTACAAATTACAATTATTATCCTTATTATTTTTGTAATGAGTGATTTTATACCAAAATTACTGAAAAACAAAAATGATTTTGCTTTTTGTCTATGTTGAGAGAGAAAACCAAAAATTCGCTGATATCGGGACGTCCTCTTAATATACAATTACAACCAATATTATTATATTTAAATGTCTTAATTTTTTTTTCAAAACACTTAATTTATAAAAAAAAATGTTTACAATATAGGTAATCAAATATCAAATATATTACGTGTGTAGGCATGAAGTTTATGGGGTTCTAATTTTACTAGTTTTTTTAATAAATTGGATAAAATAAACCGATGAATAATTAAATGTTTTTAAGTAGGTGTTTAATAAACTTTTTATTGTAATAAGTATATTTTTGGTTAAGTTTTAGCTTTCTTTTCTACGACAGTTATTAGTGTTACCACTAAAGAACACATGTCATAAAAATATTCTGATTGTAAAAAATTTAAGTAAATACTTACATCACATGCAATTCTAACATTTTATTTTATCCTTAATTATTTCCCCTTAGTAGTTACTGAAACCCCACAGTGGCAGTTCAATTATGATTTTTAAATGATAACTTACATACTTAATTTCATCATTTCAAGTAAAATACTTATTTTAAATGAATATGCATTATTAATGAGTATTCAAAGAATAGATTTGTTTTTTCATTAATGATAATTTAAAGTTTGAATTAGGATGGTAGTTGATAAAAAGTCTGATGTAACATTAGCTCTCAAATTCAAAATTAATCAAATATTATATAAATATATAAAAACTCACTCAAACAGGAACCAACTAAGTCCACTGACAGCCAATACACCAAACACATACAAATTTCGATATTTATATGCAGTAGTACCCCTCACTTGTCTTGGCTTACCAGAATTTTTAGTTTCAAATGCCATTTAAGAGAGTGCCTAAGTTGGAAATCTTCAAATAATAACAATAACAAAATAATATAAGATTTAGATAATTAATGAATAATAAGAATAGGTATATTTTATTTTCTAAACACTTAATAATTTACTGCTTCATTTGGGATTCATTAAAATTACCTATCACTTTTTAGTGGTATCATGAGTACCTAAGTTTATAATTTTGGATTATTATTTATTAATAAAAATAGGTATTGTTAATATTTTTTTAACGTAGGTATCCAGCAATAAAATTATAGTTTTGATAACAAGTTTAAGTTGAGATACCTATTATTAAAGTACTTATAATAACTTATAATAACTTGTAATTGCTTGCACCTAAAGTGCTCTTAAAAAAACATCTTAAATTTTAATTTGAACCTATATCAAAACATTGAAAATAATTATTAACTAACCTTGCATTTTCATATTATTTGAAATATTGATAACTGAAATTATAAATTTTTGTAAAAAAATTGAATGATCTTTTACTGTAAATCACATGGCACATACTAATCTATGATTACTTTAACAGTTAAAGTTTAACCATATATTGTTTACTAGGTATTATTTACTTTAAATATACTAAATGTACCCATGTTTTAACCATATGCAGGCAAATATAAGACGCGATATTTGAAGGAACAGATATGTTTTACTTACTGATACCAATAAATAAATTGTGTTTTAAGTTTTTAGAAATAAATAAATAATGGAAAGTACCAAAATTGAATTATGAAACATACTTAAGAGCAATTATAAACTGAACCTTGATTCTTGAAAGAACGGACTTAAATCGTAGTGACACCAACTCTGTAATTGCCAAACGTGAATCGAGTCCTCAGAGAAATAAATTTTTCTAAAATAAGTAATAATTTGGTATTATACTTTATTTAATATAGGTACAATAGAAATATATATATTTTATTACAATGAAATTCAACAATTATTGATTCTGATATTTCAGACTTTAGAAGTCAACGGATAGAATATAGAAACTGGAGTGTGGCCTGAATACCCGATAGCGTAAGTATTACCATTGATAAGAAATCGGTTTATACCATACATTTGGTTGATTGGAGGAAGCGTACCGCCATAGAACAATCAAAGTACCGCCGTTCAGAAATCGGAATCAAATATTTATTTAGATTTTAGATATCATGTTTGAGCAAATAATAATATGACATAAATTCACTTAAGTGACCCATAATTTTTTTTGAAACTTACGTATTTTGACAAATTACGAACGATGGTGCAAAAAAAAATTAACAAATTTTATTTATTTTAATACGTACCTATTTCAAGTAGTTAAGTACCTAACTAAAAACGATACTGAAGTCAGAATTTAGCGGTCGGAATGAGTTATGAAGTTTTAGCTACTCGAAGTCCGAGACCCATCCAAAGTGATTCTACAAATAAGTCGAGAGATGTTTTCTATTTTAATTTATTGTCCGAGTGAGAGCAGCGAGCGAGTGGCAACGACGGATGTATATGAAAATATAAATTTCAATTAGCTATTACTTTAAAACTAAGTCTGACCGCCAAATTCTGACTTCTTCATTGTTTTAGCACGTATAACTACATAAGTACCTACGTTAAAACCATAGCCATAGTAAATAAATAATGTACATATGCCCATAATTTTATACAGCCATTACACTATATAGTCACTAATGTTCTATCTTCATGGTTAATCATAGAAAATAATTATCTAGGCTCTCTAGTTATTCGTGCTTAGTTTTATTTTTATAATAATTGCTTTTGAAAAAACTCTCTCACATGGCACTTGTATGAATGGCAAAATTAATATAAATTTGTGAGCTATGAAATATGAATAAGTTACAAAATAAATTTAACTAAAAATATAACTGTCGTATTAGTCAAATTGTAACAAGAACACAATCAACATTAAATACAATCTCTGCATTTGGTTTTTTTAGTAATTTATTTTTCACTGTCACTGCTTCAAGCATGAACAATTATTTTATTTTTATCAATTTACTAACACAATTTAAACAAGTTATTTAAGCTCAGAGTCATCGATCATTGAGGTATAACTATTAATTATTATTATATAATAATACGGTACGCCAATGTCAATAAATATTATGTTTTTGAGGGACAAATCTAATTAAAGCTAATTTTTCCAAATACCGATAGGTTTGTACGTGTTACCGGTAAACTACCAAAATGTTCAAAAATTAATAATTCTAGGAAAAAAGATCGAGACATAAAAATTCAACGTTAAAAAAAGGCCGATAAATACAGGTAAAATTAAAAATACGATGCATTAATGTTCCAATTAGTATTAATATGTTTAATTTTTAATTAAATAATTTACCTGATAACTGTTACAGTAACAAATTAATAGTACCCTGGTGACCCGTTCAACAGATATTATTATTATATACAATACATAATGATAATACACATATAAATATTATTTTATACATACAGCACTTATTTACCGCGATTTGTGTTTAACAAATAACAATTAACATTCATAACTTCCTAACTACGAAATACGCCTAACCGGCACTCGGCAGCCACAATTATAACATGGAAATATTCAAATAAATAATATTATTATGTGGAAAACGGATTTCCTTATTAAAAAGAAATGTTGGAACCGCCAGATTACGGCCGTTGGCAGAACGAGTAGAAACTTGGAAAACGGAGAACTAAGATTTCCATCCCAATTTGCGTTATCTTTGGCGGTATTATCAATTTAATCTGTTTTTTGTTCTGTGGCAATATCGACAAGTATGAAGCTATTGACGGAAATAAAATCAAATACCTGATTTCGGCTTTATCTGTACGAGTTACGGAAACAAAACATCGATCTTCAATAATTGAACCCCGAAGTCGACTGAATCCCGGCTTCAGTGTTCAGTTTAATAATTTATTTTATTAATGCCGACACATGAAATGTTTTAGAATCTCGATTATCATTCTGATTATATAAAAGCAGGACGAGTTGTATTCAGTGTTCTCTATTTTATTATATTCCTGCCGTTAATAACTCATTGAATCATGTCTCAGGAAACCGTTCAGATTCTCATTGACATGGGTTTCCCGAAAGAAAAAGCGTACGTTTATTCATACTCTTAAGAGTTGTAACTGCTTGTTTGTAAACGTTTCTAATTTATTTTTTCGACATGCTTTGTTACAGCGAAAAGAGTGTTACAATGACGGGAAATCAAGGGGTCGAACATGCTATGGAGTGGTAAGAACTATTCATTTGTATCGCTGTATCAGCGATATAATAAAATATTAAACATACAACTTCATTTCTTAGGAACTACTAAAAATTGTATCTTTAATTAATAGATTAAAATGCTACCAATCCAATAATTTTGAATGACTTCTTTTTACATACTATAGTTACATACTAACATATTATTTATCTTTAAAGGTTATTGGCACACAATGATAATGAAATGGGACCATCAACTTCTCAAGAAGGTTCTACTTCAAACACTAAGTCAGATACGAATTCCTCATCTTCAACAGTAGCTAAATCATACAAATGCGAAGAGTAAGATAATTAATTTAAATTGCATTGATTTAAAATTTTGAGCATAAATTAAGATACATCTTAATTTGTAATTTATAATCTCAAATAAATTAGGTTCCTACTCTATTTCAATCATTTTTATTCGAAGGTTACCTAAGATATTTCTGATAACAACCAATATTGAAAACTTTGTTTCTAGCTGTAACAAATTATTTGCTGATACTACTGCACTAGAATATCATGCTATGAAATCAGGTCATAGCAATTTTGCAGAATCAACAGAAGAAAAGAAACCGTTAACTGAAGATGAAAAAAAAGAACAAATGAAAAAACTGGAAGAACGTTTAAAGGAAAAGCGTAAGGAACGCGAAGCTAAAGAAAAAGAAGAAGAATTAGAAAGAGAAAAAATTCGAATTCGCTCTGGAAAAGAGATGGCTGCTGCTAAGAAAAAGTAAAATGATTAGTGTAGTTAAAATGTTATGTACTATTCATAAAAAATTGTTTTGCTTAGGCTTGAAGATGAAAACATAAAAAAAATTATGGATGAAAGAAAACGTGAAAAACAAGAAGAAAAAGTTGCTCGTGATCGAGTAAAAGCTCAAATAGAAGCAGATAAATTAGCTAGGAAAAGATTGTATGGTCAAGCTCCAGCAGAAGGACAACCAAAACAAACTTTACCAGTGGCTGTGAGTCCTCAAAAACAAACAAAAGATTATACGGAAACAAAATTACAGGTTGACTTGCTTAATATACATATTACTTTTTATATTTTAGTTATTGCTTATTGCATTCAGTTGACAATCAATCCTTTAGTTCTATAAAAAAAAATGTAAAAACATAAATTATTATTTAAAGTTTATGTTTTCAAAGTTTATTATGAGTAAAACATTTGGCCATATTTATTTAATACTTCAATTTTTACTTAACTTCAGTATTATTATTGGCAAACATTATTAATATGCCTGTTGACGACTAGAAATATTGGTCAAACCAGCTGATAGTTGTAGATACCAAAAACAGACTTATTTACAACCACATATAATTTATTATTCAAAGTAATATCTTATCTGATTATATTATTGATTATATTTTTTCTAGTTTATTCAGTTTTAATTTGAATGAATATTTATTTGTATTTAGATTCGTCTTACAAATGGTCAAACGATTGTCCAAACATTTAATGTTAAAGAAATGATGGCTGCTGTAAGAGTTTATATTGAACTAAATCGTTCTGATGGTGATGCTCCTTTCTGTCTCATGACTAGCTTTCCACGAAAAGTATTTACTAGTGATGATTATGAAAAACCACTTGATCAATTAGGTAATATCAACATTATATCATATTTTATTAGTTCAATGCTCAATTTGTAAAATATAACAGTTTATAAATTTAATTATGCTTTCAATTAAATTATAAATAAAAGTGTTTTGATATTCTGTTAAATTTTGTTTTATTATAATATTGAATGCTTTCTGTGAACTGTCTTTTTATTGGTAATAATTATGACAAATTAGCATTCATAATTATATTTATTTCCTATTTTAATATATATATGTATTATATATTTAAATTACTTTCATATAAAATATAAATTATCTTCTTTTATGATTAAAATATTAAGCAAATACATTTTTATTTAGTTAATAGTTGCTTGTATCCAAAAATATATTCATAATATTTTTCTTACACAGGGTGATTCACCAAGCATGCTCACCCCTTTTTTCTTCAGCAATGCAGTTATTCAAAATCTGATTTTTTAATTTTTAAGTATACTTTAAGACCATATTTTCAAATTCTTGAGATTTTTTGTACTACTTAAGGAGTGTTCTGTTTATATACAAACTTCTTTTTCTCAAATGAGAACACCCCTATTCAAGTATAAATTATACAATAGATAATTTTTCTAAAATTCTTGGCGTATCAAAATCAAAATTTTTGGGTTATTTAACTTTAAGTTCTAAGGATAAAAGGTCCATAATAATGAGTTTATAAGATATGAAGGATATGGTGATTTGAAAATTGTAGTCATTGATATAAATAATTTGTAAAAATGGCCCAAGTATAATAAATACTAAATACAATTTTATGTCTATCTTATATTTATGTAAAACCAGTTTAATACTAACATTTTAATAACTAAGAAACTCTGAATCGCATGTAAAATGTGTTACACCAACATTTTCAAAAAAATTATCCACTTATTAATTTACAGCAAAAGAGGAGTGTTCTCATTTGAAAAGCAGAAGTTTGTATCACCACAGGATACTGCTTAAGTAAAAGAAGAAATTGAAAGTATGGTCTTTGAGTATACTTAAAAATTCCAAAAATCAGAATTTGAATAATGGTGGTGATCATGCACCTTGTATATTATTATGATTTTTTGTAGTTACAAAGGCTTATACAATAGGCACTGTAAAAAAAATTAAACTAAAATGCATTTTACCACCCCTCACAAAATCAAAAATAAATTGTCGTTCTCTATATGTAACTTTAAGTACACAAATGATTTTTTTTATTGTTAAAACTAAGTTTTGAAGCTTATGCTTTCCCTTGGCTGGAGCCTCTAAAAGTCTCAACTCCTTTTTATACTTAAATTAACAAGGTTATTCTGTATGCAAACAAATCGGGGAAATTCAAAACACTTAAACATTGAACTAAGTCTAAGCTACAAATTCTATTGCATAATTGTTCTTTACTCACTATTATATTGTGTCCAAAAAGAAAAAAAACTATTAAGATGGTAAAGTGCATTTGTTCCTAAAACTAAAAAAAAATTATTTTTTATTAATTTCTTATTGTTTATCTTTTTTAGGTTTGGTACCAAGTGCTGTTATAATATTGACTAAGCCTCAACAATGAAATTATTCAAATTAATAATTATTATTTTTATAATATCTATCTTCTGAAATTTTTATAATAAATCAAGTTTTTTTTGTAAGCACAATGAAACTGATTGGTTAATTGTTTACTCTAATGTATAATATGGATTAAAAAATAGTGTTTAAAGTATATTACCATAAAGGTAAATAAAGATTTTCATTTTTAAAGTTTGTTATGCAATTGTTTCTTATTTATGTGTATGTACATTGATTATATTGCTCTTCTTACACTTAAATAATTTATGATACTGTATAATTTAGTAAGTTTGAGTAATAAATAATCTGATAATGTGAAGTATAATAGAGGTTTGAGTAGAATTTTAATAAATACAAATAAGCTTAGTCCACACTTCACTTTAGAAGATCGTATAAAAAGACATCATTCACTGTCAATGAAAAATGAAAAATGAACAATGTAAACACAAAATCATCAGAAGTTGCCATACATATTAAACTAGTTTTAATTTCGATCACTTTGAATAATTCATACAAAATAACTACTAAAAGTAAACCATTTATAACATTCTATATTCATGACAATATTTGTCTAATTGTAGTAAATCTCAAACATCTTAAGAGGTCAAATGTCTGTAATATTTTATTCAACTATTGCTGTGTGCCTATATTACTCATATTACGTTAAATTTTTTTTTTTTTTTTAATGATCCTGAGCCCGGCAACTGTGGCCATTAGCTATTAGTAGGTATTGTAGGTTTTTTTGTATTGATGGTTTGTAGGTTTTTGGTACGGTAGGGGGGAACACGTGTGTGTTTGTTTTGGCAGAATTTCGAATGGGGCACCCGTAGGTTTCTGCCATGCCCCGGGGGTGGGGGATGGCAGCACTTGATCTCCGGTCACCGCAACTTGTCAGGAGAAAAATGCCGCCCGGTGGCCAAGGATCGAACCGCGACCGGCTGCGTCGCGGCGGAAGAGTCAGACCACTCGGTCACCTCGTCCCCCATTACGTTAAATTGTATGTAATTATACAGTTTAATCATATTTTATTCAATTTGTATTGATAAAAATGATGTTGCCATTTAGACGACAACTGAGCAGACGCTGTATCACAAAGAATTATCCCATAAATAAGGTATTCTACAGAATTATTTTGAAAATAGAATGCAAAGGATTGCTGGTCTTAAGAAAATCGGTATAGGTAGCTTTTGATTGTTAGTTAGTATTACATTTACACTCAACACAGCTACAATTATGAAACATCTGTGGGAGAAAAGCCGTTCTACCATGTTCAATTTGAATTTACCACTGCTTTTAAAATTTATTTTCAAATATCTATATTATACTGTAAAAAACATTCAATTTTTACAGACAGGTTATGTTGTTACTTATTGATGTATGGTATTGATAGGAAAAATAATCTCATATTCAGTGTTACAAAATATCATTGTAATAACGTTAAATAATATGATTTCAAAGAAATTAATTTTAGGACTACAACAGGTTATAATGGGACTAGGATCTAAGTTGCCCTGGGACTAGTGCTGTACCATGGTATGTAAAAATATTAACTCTGACTTAATTTGGTTAATAGGTAACTTAGCTGAACTTGATTGTGCAAAAAAAAACTTCAGAAAATAATTATTTTCAATACATAATTTTAGTTTATTATTATATTTATAAAATCATTATTAACAAACATTTAGGCAGAAGTGAAAAAAAGCGTAATAAATCCATAAAAGTACTATCAAGTTTTTTCCGTACAGACATTAAAATTTTGCAAAGAGTAGGGCGAGAGTTCAATTCAATATGCACATATATACACAAATAATATTATTTAACATGCATTTTTAACAATTAAAAATCCAATGATAAATTACTTACACATTACTCACACATACATACTATTGTGTATCCCAATCGTTTTACAATTGTAGTCTATACCGTACCGTATAACCTCATCAAAGGTGTTTCATTAATTAATAAAAAAAAAAAAACAATAAATAAAACAATAACAAAAATGAATGAAAAATGATTCGCATTAAATATAATTTACAACTTGTATTCTTGTAATTTATTTATATTCAAGTCATCGCCATTTTCTAATAAGTCTGTTGTACAAATCTTCGAGGGAATAACTCTGGGCAAGTCTCTGAGCTCAGCTTTGCATTTATGAGTTTGGCTCACATCTTTTCCAATACAGCCAGACAATATCTTCTTTAACATTTCTCGTTTACCTTTGTTTACTTTGTTGTTTAGTGGGTCCTCGCTCATCACCCATTTATCGAAACGCTCCAATGTTTCCAAATTGATTTCTGGTAATTTTCTTAAGACTTCTAATAATTGATTATTTTTACTACGATAAGTTTCATATATGTTAAGACATGTAGCTAAAAGGGGACCCATATTAGAATCGTGATGACCAAACCAGTGAAGACTTTCTAGGACTGCTATCAACAAGTCCGGTGCAATTGTCATAGCAGTTCTTTCATCCTCGACGGCCAAATGTCTTACAACAATTTGAGATAAAAACGTTGCTTTATAACTAGACTGGCTATCACACCAGGGATGTAAGACTGGCCGATTATCCCATTGAAATATTTGACATGTCTTCCAAAATTGACTTATAGATGTATTCCACGACAAACCATTTAAAATACTTCCTACAATCAAGTGCCTAGATTGTTCATTTCGTAATAGTTTTATACCTAAATCAGATAATTCACTATTAGGAATTTCTTCCACGCTTCCATGAGGGCTCGTTTTTGATTCATTCGAACTAGTTAAACTTGATCGTACTAAATCTAGATATTCTCTAGTTAATAGCCGAATCATCATATCTTCCAACAGCTCTTCGGAATCTCCATCTTTATTATCATATTCTTCACGTTCAGGAATATTCTTCCAAGTAATACTTAGGCGTATTAACATATGAGCTAAAAAGGAGTTTAGAATAGGAATAAGAACAGTATCATAATATTTACTTGAACAGTTAATGAGAAAAGGCTTAATAAAACTCTTCATAACAGTTCTGATGCGTACATGTGGTAAAGAATCTGCGTCACTCATTATGGTTGCTTCAAAACTTGGGGCAAAATTTTGTAGAGCATAAAATTGGTCTCCGAGTAATAGACACGATTTTCCCAATACATTTAAACACGATTCGTAAGCATTTAAAATTGCTAATTTTACCTTATACACCGGATCAGGTTTTGGTTTTTGTCTAAATATCTGAAAAGGGTCATTTTTCTCAGACACAATGTTCTTTCCAAGTAAAGCTTCCCGTTCTTGAGGAAATATCTCTAAGACTGTAGTATAACTAGGATGCATCATTTTTTTCACATTTTCTGAACATAAAGAGTTTAGATTTTTTATTATTAAAAACACATTTGGAAGAAGTAATAAAACGTGTTCAGTCACTGGTGAAACGTTTGGAATTTTTGCTAAGTTTGAATTTGTGTTGCTTCTAGTCATAACACAAGCTAATACATTAATACAATGAGATAGATGATTTCGATTTTCCAGGCATGGATCAGATTCTAAATCGACTGGCGGCCTATCGAGGCCTAAATATGCTAATAACCCTTCAGGAGGTCCAGATACAATACTTTGTACTTTTTGCCACATTAATTGACAAGGTTCTAAAATGTGTTTAATTAATTGAGTTTGTTTATAAAAATCTGGTACATGATTGTTTAGCACTAGAAGTGCCTCTTGCAAACGTAAACATACTGCAAGATTATCACCAGTTTTACTGGTTTTTAATAGAAGTTGATCACTTAACGAACACAACTTATCAAAAACTGGCAGTAAGAGATTTGGATATTTGATACTTAGTTTTATAAACAAAGAAGCAGAATGAAATTTCAAATCTTTGATTGGAACACATAATTGATCATCCGGATGACACTCAAGTATTAGATATTCACACATTTTATTAAGTGTGACATGAAGATATTCTGAAGGCCAAGATGTTGAAGTTAGAAACACAAACAATGCAGACACAGACGAAAGAAGGAATGACAATATTAATGGATCTCTTGTATCAAATTTTAAACACAACTCAATTAGCCTCAAACCTCTAGTAACAATTTCAGAATCAAGAGTTAAAGATAATTTACTCATGACACCATCTAATATTAAAACCATCACTTCCCATTCTAGAAATTCTGCTGAATCTTGTTCACAAAGAGGAATCACTTTCATCCTTATTGATGTTTTTTCCATGCATGACTTCAGTAAGTTTTCTGTAACTGAAAACATAATATTATTTTCAATAGCAGAAGCACATCTAATTGTTTCAATAATTTCTGATCGGGTGTGATAAAAAACTGTATTATAACTTTCTTCGTCGGTAAAATCGAGTAAAGTGAATGAATCTAATTTTTTGTAATCTATCTTAATTAATTTTTTTGAAGCTAACAAAAACCATTTTGGAATGTAATTTTGTTTTAGTAAAATATTCTTACTGATTTCTGTACTTTTAAATAATACACACCAGGCTTGATTAATATTAGTAATGACATTCAATGAGTCATGAACCAAGCAAACTTGTAATAAGTCAACATAACAAAAAAGTATTTTTTCAGATTTTTCAATGTTAAAATTATGCAATTTATTATCTTTCCAGAAAGCACATAACACAAAGCTCAACATGGACACAACTTTGGATAATGTTTTTAAAAATATATTATTTTCTTCATTTGCTTCTTGACTGATTGCCTTGAGTACTACCATATATATCTGTTGTAAAGGTTGATCGAGCAATTGTACAACACATTCTCTTTCTTCGTTTTTACATTTTCTTGAAAGTAATATAAGTAAACAATCAACAGCAGATTGTCTAAAATTAAAATCGTCTAACAAAGAACATAAGACAGTGATTATATAACAATCTTTAAAATTCACATGCGAGAGTTGAATAAACTCAAATAATTCTCCAATATTAGCCAATGCAAGCTGTATTACTCGGATAAGGGCTGTTGCTGAACTCTGTTCATTTCTACTTAAGAATTCTAAATATTGTCTACAATAATTATCAATCACATTTATAAAGAATGGAAAAATTTTAGACATACTCATTTGAAGTTCTTTACTAATATCTCGTCGCCTGGCTGCATTGTCAACAGTTTGCAATAAGACAACATCTTCAATTAACCTCAAAAATATTAGCATAACAGTTTCCGTTTGACAACAGCCCAATGTTGTAGCACATTCTAATTCATTTAACATTCCAGGCCAATGTTGAGGCCATTCCCTTTTGATCATTTCCACAACAACTCTAGAGAGAGCGTCTTTCAAATAGTTAATTTGTAGTGCTGGAGAAGCAGAATTGACCAGGCTCATTATAGTAGAAAAAATGAGCAATTTATCTTCCTGTACCATTTGATACCAACGAAATTTAATACAATGTTCCATGAGTTGCAGGCCAAAATGTCGTACAATATCGGTATATTGTGCACTGTCGCTAGTGAAGTATAAAGCACACTGACATTGAACGCACAGTGGAAACTCATTTTTGAAACTATCACATAAACGGTAGGCTTCGTGACGTTTTTCTTGCGACATAGATGGATCCATGGTCAGATCAACAGCATTAGCAAGCTGCTGAACTACCGTCTCTATAGGTGTGTCTAGATTCATGATGACCTAGGGACTCTGAAATTAAATAAAAAATATACATAAATACATTTGTATCAGAATGAATGAAAATCATTTCCACTTAGAAAATATCAATTTTTGCGTCAAACACAAATACAACAAAATTAAATGAGACATCGTAATGCACATGCATTATCAACGCAAATATTTGTTGTACTGGCACTTGATGTAGAATCGAATACAAGCAGTGTACGTAAATTAAACTCACATAACGTTTTATAGGTACTTGGTTAGCAACGACCGTTCAAAAATCGCCCATAGTTTTCCTGAGGCGAGCGGACGTGGCCACACAATAACGAGCAAATTAAATTCGATCACGCGTAATATTAATACAAAACTGACCGTAGAATCTAAGTACACGACGTGTATCAAATACTCCCAAGTCCTAATTGAAATATCATTACAAGCATGGCCCGTAACAATACGTCGAGAAAACAAGCATTAAGTGAGCATTCGCAATCCGCATGTTCGAGCCCGACCGACCAACAGACGTGTTATCATCGGATAGTAATGTGGGTACAGTTGTAGTTGTAAACAGGAAAACAATTGCCGACCGTTATCGCTATGCCGTCAAAGAGTATATATAATTACGCGAGCGAACCCCGCTTAAACTGACGCAAAAGAGACCGATAGACTTTGGGTAACTCGTGATAAAGGATACTACTTTCTTCACGACTTAGATCATATTATACAGTATATATATTATCTAAGCTTCACGACTATCTTAAATTAATTCTTGATAGGTTAGTAAGATAATGTCACACCCATGATACACCTTATAAAATATACTTGTCCTCATATTTACTTAAATGCCTAGTCTCTACCGTTCCACCACGACCAGTTGATGAATGACTGCTCGAATTTTTTCAAAATTATTTTCATAAAGAACAAAATCAATAATACTTTCAGTTTTAGTTTTTCGGCTGAAAATGATATGTTTTACATTTACGACATAAATAATATTGGTTTTGAGTTTTAGTTTTTACCCGGATTCAAGTCTGCAGCATCATTGATCGTTTAGAGCTTTGTCGTAGTCTTCCACGGTTTTTTTATTCGTACCGATGGACACGAAATTAAAAATATTTCATGTTCCTACCAACGTGTTTTACATACCTATTAATAAATAATACCTACTTATTTTTTTTTTTTTTTTGTATAAAATATAACTCAATGTCTAGGCGGATAGTGAAAGTGCATATAAATTAAATTCTCTGACTAGGTACGACATATTATACATCTCATATATACCACACATGAGAACAATGAGGTAACTAACAAATCGTTTCTGTGAGTACTATAGTGGTAGGTACTCGAAAAGAGTTTGCTAAGAAAATCACCCTTTATAAAAAAAATAATGAATTATTATTCATGTACATTTATTTTGTACATAGGTATTATTTAACTTCCTTTTTGTGTATTTAAATATTAAAAGCTTATATAATCATAATTTTGTAGTTCCTAATAAAATAAAATTCTGTGCATGTAAAACATAAACTTTAAAGAAGCTAAGTGGCTAAATTTTTAATAAGCAAAAAAAATAGTTATTTGGTCAAAATTTTACAAACTGTGTAAGTGGTACATGGATTTAAAAAGGATCTTAAAAAATTGAAAATCGCTCATCTATGCCGTCAACCATTCTTAGTAATATAAAGGGCTGACCGACCTGCACCAAAGCTTAGAATCTTTTTTTCTTAGAAAGAAATAATTGATTTATCAATTTATCATTGCCTATATTCTGCAACAGAAAAGTTATACGCACTTACTTTTTTTTTTTATTGTACATTTTACCATCAAATAATGTTCATATAGTTGTATTCTTACAATATTATGTTTCTGTCTGTCTAGGATATTATATATTATTATTACTTATTACTTATTAGTTATTATTAATACGGTAGCTGGTAAATTGAATTAATATTATTCTTAAATTATCAGTGATGCTGGAAAAATATTAAATATTCTTACGTAAAATTGGGCTGCTATAGAACCAAATTACAACAAAATAACAAAATTCGTATTCTTTCTGTTAATATGTAATTTGACCAAATTTGGACTTGAAATGTCTGTAAAAAATAACCACATTTATATTTTTTTTTATATTCTTAAGTTTCGGAAAAAACTGCTAAGTGGAACCTTGTTTAAAATTTTCAATCCTTAACTAGAAAAATTTGAAAAATTTTTTTCTATTTTTCTTATACATTTTTAACTGAAAAATCATTTTTCAATTTACAATTTGATAAATTTGTCAAAATTTGAACTTTTAATGCTTATAAAAAAAAATAGTGACAAAGTATTTTCAATATTTTTCAACTGCTATTGCAACAATATATAGTCTTGTTTAACATTTTCATGCTTTTTGACCCAACAAATAATTTATAGAACAAAAAATTTAAAAAATAAAAATTTAAAATGACGGCCAACAGCTTAAAATGAGTCAAAATATTTTGAAAGTGTACAAGTTTATGAATTAGTGAAATAAACATATAGTGTAAATTTCAAACAACTACAATTATTCGTTTTTGAATTATTACAACAAAATAAGAAAATCACTACATGAGAAATCATGTAAATATCCAATGTTGTAAAAATGTCAACTTCAAACGTTCCTAAAAATTTAATTTTACTTTCAGGTCGAAATTATTATAAAGGTAGACAAACTTGTAAGGAATCTTGTATTCAATTTTTAAATCTTTGGTATAAATAGATAATATTTTATGAATTTCTAACTAAATACCTATAATTTGCTAGATTCAATGATCTTTACGAATTTTGTCAAAATTCAAAGTTTAAACACTCATAAAAAATTATTGTGGATTTAAGCTAAATTTTTTTTTTAATTTCCATTAACAAGCGCTCACGAGGAACATTGTATTAAATTTTCAAGTTGTTTGACAGAGCGAACATTTTTTTTATCGACTTGGGCTTAAAAAAAATAAATAATAGTCGAAAATTTCATTTGTCTACAAATAGATCAACACAAATCAAAATATTTTGAAAATTGTATGGTGTATTGGAAATGCTTACACACATATTCAGTGAAAATTTCATGTACCTATGTACATTTTTGTTAGAGTTACACTAAAAACCAAAATCGATTTTTTCAAAAAATGGGTTTTGCGTAAAAAATTCCCGTTTTTCCTTAATTTTTTGTTTGTTTTTCCTGTTGGTTGCTCAGGAGATATTAGCAGTAATGTTTAACACACATTTTTCCTATTGAGAATTGTTGTCATCAGTATATAATTTTAGTTTCATAACAATCATTTTGTAGCAAAAATAAGATATACTCGTGTGACTTTATATAATAAAAATAAATAATAGTTAAACTAACAATAGTATTATCTAAAATCTCAATTTCAAAACAGTTAAAAATCAAAAATTCATTCAACTTTTTTTATGAATACTCCGCGTATGGTATGTAAACCAGACATGACAAACACGCAAACACATATGACATATTTCTAGAGATAGGATGTTGATGACTTTTGCGTTTTTTTCCCTTTATTCAATAAAATTATATCATAGCCAAAAATTTATTTTATGCTCCCTTGATTTAAAATATACTATTTTTATTTTGCATTTTTAGACATTTTTAGCCAAAAAATTCAATTTTTGGTTTTTTAAGCCATTTTTCATATTATTATTATTTTTTTTTTTTTGGAGCATTAAAAAGTTTTTTTTGGATATTTTAAATATTATTTAGTTCATAAATATCCTATCTACACTTTTTTCCCTTGCTATCGAGAATCGGAGGAGGAACTGGTGTTGGCAATTGGCATTGCTTCTCCCCTGGTCCTCATCGTTTGTTGTGCAAAAAAATCCATACTTATTAACTTTAAATTTATATAGCTTAATAGCTAAGTAAACAAAACACTTTTCATTCAAATATTGTTTATGGTAATACATTGTTTAATTAAGCATATGGTTATAAATGTTATAAATAAATATTATGTAAATGAATATTAACTAATTATACTTGTATACACCTATACTATATACTGCCCTGCAATACCCGTATTATTATATAGTATGGGTATTAGGTATTTCCACCAGCTACCGTGTGTCCTGATATAAATAATGAACATTTTAAAATATTTATTTCATGTAAACGATAATATTATTTGCAATTTTAATTTAAAAGAAACTAGGATACTTTAAATTTGAACATTTATAAACTAAAAATCACACCATCAAAAAGTGTTTCTTTTACATTTGAATTTTGAGTCACTTATAAATAATATTTATATTATTCACCAAGAAGACCAATATGAGAATAAAATAAATATATTTTTAGATTTTGTAAAATACAAATGTCAACCGTGAATTATGAAATAAATAAAAATATGTACAAATAATACCTATATATAACTATTGGTTTAATATTGCAATAATAATTTACACAATATAAAAGTTTTTAATTTAAAATTAAGCTTAATAAAATGATTACAAACATCAAGTTTATAATAATACTAATAAATTATTACAGGTAACATTATATTAAAACAGTTTTCGTGATGGGCCGTTGGTGGTAAGACAATTATAATATTATTAAACATTTAAACTATACGAATATACGAGAACAATTTAAATAATTAACTTCCTATGTTTGAAGGCACAAATTATAGCCACAAAATAAATAAAACAATCGTGTTAATGTGTATATAGGTAAAGTTAATTACATTTATTTTATAGTACAAAGCTCTCAATTCTGGGTGATTTTAAAATTTTCTTTAAAATATGTAGGTAATGAAAGAATATAATCTATACAAAGTGTTTGATAAACATCCCTCGGCTCTATAAAAATATTTGATGACAATGACTTTTTTTGTTTATCTTAATAAAAATATAATAGAAATATAATTTTATTATTTAGGTTATTAATTTAGAGGTGCTACTTATCATGAGTGGCTTCTTCCCTCACGTATTCATATCATTTAATATTCTTTTTTCTTTTCTTGTAAATAATTCAAATTTACCAATTTTGCTTATCTAAGTACACGTATAGGTTATAAATATCTCTCTTAATCAATAAAAAGGCAAAAAAATAAACTAGTTATTGTTGTATATTTAAATATTCTAATCAGAAGCAATGCGTAGGTAAGTACCAATAAGATGGATTTAAAATATAATATTACCACTACATATTTTTTTTATCACATAATATATCGGTGTTGAAAACAATAATTTAAAAATAATTATTCAAATTAATGTTTAACAAAAAATCTACATTAAATCCGTTAGTCGAATAATTGAAATTAAAAAATATTAAAATTGTGGAAATCGAACCAATTTGCAGTATATTATGTGTGTACATTATATTCTCTTTGGAAATAAAATTGACCGTCTACAAATCTCATATGCGTTTTCTTCGTTGTCCAGGAGATATTCGCTGTATTGTTTATAAATTACGAAACGCTAGTCCGATTACAAATTTTCGTCATCAGTATAGTTATGATTTCGCACAGATCATTTTTTCGCACAAAAAAGTTATTTTCGTGCCGCTTTATAACAGTAATAAATAATAGTTTAATAATAAATGTATATTTTGTTTTCTTAAACACTATTTTTAAAACAGTTCTAATTAATTTTAGTTTAAAAATAACTAGTTTGAGAAAAGTTTTATTAAGTGTGGAACGACGAATACAACGGATCTCATGAATGTGCTTTCAGAAGACTAGAGGTAATCTCTCACATAGTCCACATTGTTGAAAAGCAATATATTATAGATTCTCATAGGAGCGATTATCATTAATGTTTTTGTTTTACAATAATGTGGTATAAACATATTTTTTAGTTTCTATGTCAAAAAATTATCTCGCATATTATATAATACAGCATCGTTAAAAGCAATATATTTAATTCTCATAAGAGCGATGAATTTAAACATGTTTTTTAGTTTTGTATAAAAAAAATTTAAAAAATAATGATTGTAGAGATTTGAATTTTTCATCAAATATTTATAAAAAATGTTTTCAAGACTAAGTACAATTTAAAAAATATTTTGAATCTGTTAAGCTATTTATAAACATTTCATTTTTTTTATCTGATTTCATTTTTTTTTTCATTTATGTATATAATAGTATAACACTTGTCAGTAAAAAGCTCTACAATTCAATATACATCCTTCTTATGAGTTTTTTACACGGCAAATACAAAATACCATTAATATATGATCACGTTTTTATACCTAAGCTTATTTTTAAGGTATACTTTTTCGAAGTATGATATTATTCAAACAAAAAACGATTTGATATGGCAGTATTAGTAAAAAATATTATATTACTTTGGCGTTTTATATAATATAACTCATATATTATTTGTCCATTTATTTATTTTTGTATTTAATTAGATTAGTTTTAAGGTAATTATTACCACCTTTATCGTAAACCATTCATATATAGTAGAAGTAGAACACTATACTTAGGTATTGACTATATTAAGTTAATAACAGACAACAGTTATTTATATTATATTGAATAATATACTATAATAATTATTATTTAATATTTGTGATTTGTTAAGAAAAAAGAAAAAAAATTATGGTAGTCGATTTTTTTTTAGTCAGACAGAAAAAATGTAAACGTTGTCGGTGCATTCCCGTGTGCATGAGCATGCCATCGGGCGCGTCCCCGGGCTGCGGATAGGGGAACGCCCTGTAGATATACAGGGTAGCCGTGAAATAAGCCATACTTTTAATATGGACGAATAAGCGGTCGCGGACAAGCTCACCACCGGGGAAACGATCGACCCCCGGTGTCTTAGTAGATCCTACAAACTGACCGGAAGACAGACAGACGACGCGAAGCTGGCGTCGTCGGTGAGGGCTAAGCTGACCTTAAAATACTAATGAACGACACAAATACAACGAATAAAGTTACTTCGCCAGGCGTGGAAAACCAGACGGCGGCGGCTGAGGATGGCACACCTCAGGTGTCGTCATCAATTTGCCAGACCCCAGGATCAGAGGTGGCCAGCCAGGCCTCTGATTCTGGTATGACTACTAGAGCTGAGACAGTCGTGTCCCTAGTGGGCACGCAACCTACCCGTGGTGGTGGAAATCTGCTTGTAAACGTCGGGAGCGACGTCACACCAGGGCAGGAGGAGTCGTTTCAAGACCGTTACGCTTATTCAACAGCTGTATCACTTGATTCGGACGACGATTTTGGAGAAGACGATGACAATGAAAATGACGGCCGCCACCGGAACCGATCGCCGGAAGTGCGTCTTCCGCCAGCCAATGCCGCCTTGCAGTTCGATTCCGCAAGGGAAATAGTGGCACGAAGCACTCGGCGTTTTTATAGAAGTACGACTTTCATCGACGAATGGATGATTAGTAAGCTCGTCGAAGAACAGTTCGACGGATCTGTCCTCCGTCTGTACAACTTCAGTCGGACAGATCTTAAGCAATGGTGGCCCGCAGACGAACACGCGGAGGATCCACCCAAAGACGACCAAAGCTGGCGATCGGACGTCAACCGATCGTGGCTTTCCGACGAGGCGTTGGGACCGTGCGTAATCGATCGAAGTCCATCGGACGATGCGACGAAGTGTCAATTTTACGACAAAAGATTAGACGAGAAAAAAATGGTACCGTCAAACGACGACGAGGAAATGTGGGAATATTACGACGAGCAATTGTGGGCATCTGCTGCAGATGACAAAAACATATTACCGTCGATCGATACAGAAATCAAGCAGTGTGTAGACGAGGAGTTAATCCGGAAATTTGTGGACGTGGAGAATATCCAGCCACCGTCGGACAAAGAGAATATCTCGACATTGTTCGATGAGCCCTTCTTGCCGCCCGACTTGGAACACACGTCGGCCGATGATCATTCCGACGAGTCGCCTTTGAGGGACGTCGAAAGTATCGTTCCGATTGTCCCAGATGAGTCGGTTGAAGCCATGGCAGAACCAGTACTCAAACGCAGGTCGTTCTTATCGTCAATAGCAAGGCGGATCGCGAATGCCGGCAGAAAGATGTTCTGCTGCGGTGCAGGCAGCCGTAAACGGCGTGCACACAACTGAACCTATTTATAAATAGGTTTCGCATATCACTTCGTACATATTTACGTAACTATATTATTTGATATTTTCGTTATGACTAAATCGTTTTTACTACCTGCTTACTATTCATTTTCAATAATTTTTTTCAAATGATTAATATATTTCATTTTTTCGTATTAATGATACATGCTTATAAAGTTATACATGTATTTTACCTTTTTGGTACCTATATTATTATTATCTGTTACTTTTTTATGTTTTCTAACGTGGTTGTATCATATTAATGTGTTTCATTTTTATATTCATTACACCCAAGTAACTAACTTGTTTCGCCTATTTTTCTTACATGATTATCACACTATTTTATAGTTTAAACTTTTTGTCATATTATTAATACATTTCATTTTTCGTATTTTTGCATGCTTATAGTTAAGTTATAACTATATTTGTTTGTGTCTATCTTCTAACGCGTTTAATTTTTCTAACGTGTTCATTGTTCAATGTTCATGTTATATTATAAAATATTTAATTTGTTTGTATTTAAACATTCATGCAAATAACTATAAATTATTTAATATTTTGGTATTTTTGCATGCATAAGCTATACATTTTATTTGTTACATAAATATCGAAATTTTAAATTACCTACTATTTTTTTTTTTTAACTTTGTATTATTACATTTTTATTTTTTAATTGATTGAATCGTTTATATATTATATAATGTACCTATAAATCCAAATCTTTGCAATTTTGATGATGGAAAATATTTTTAAAAGTTTTTTTAATTTTTTTTTTTTGTTTTTAAATTTAAAGCTTTTTGCTATCCTATTTTTTTAACTCAATTAAGTTTAAAGTTATATGTAAACTTACAATTAACTTATTAACTTAAGTTATTTTTTTATTTTTGTTCATAACGTTTAAATACCCAGTTATATGGTTTAAAATTTCAAAAAGTAAATATTTATACAATATGCATCGTCAATAATAACTGTATGAAGTATTTTTATTATTTATAAATTAAAGTAACAGATTTAATAACTTGTTATTTATGAGGTTAATATCAATAAAAACCAGTTTGATTAAAAACTAAGTCAATGAAAATCAAATTTAAAAAAAGTTAATAAGTTGAATAGTTAAAATTAACTTAACTTTTAACTTACCTTTAATTTGTTTTATGCTCATGCTTGCCTGCTATACCTTGGTATTGTTACATTTGTATTATTTATTATATTATATACTATTGTTTTTGTTATAATATATAAATATATTTATTTTTATTTATTTGTATTTTAAATGTTCGTATTTTATTTATAATTTATAAGTATTGACCGAGCTGTTCAAATATTGAATATTTTTGCGAAGGACGTTCAAAATAGATGTATTTTGTATAATATATTGTAGTCGTGGTCAAACCGTTATTTGTGAAATGTAAATACATAAATGCCTGACTGCCATTGGATTCGCAAAAAATTAAGAACGCGAATCCATTCCTCTTAGAAGAAGACCTCAAATTTGTCCTCTATTTTCATCAACACTGCAATACGACTGATTTTAGTGAGTCTACACTTCACATACTATATTCATATATGAAAATCAGGAAATAAGCAAATAACGACAGTGAAAAGTAAAAAGTTCTTTTCGGGAACACCTATAATATTTGTAATATATTATTTATTATCTATATAGGTATTAGGTAATCAATGTCATTATGTCAACGCACTTTCGAGTTTTTGGTCACGTAACAAAGATAAGACCTAACTATTACCGAATTGTGTTTGTGGCCCCGATATGTTTATCTGCAGTGTCGTTTAATACGTCTCGTATTCTATTCTCTAAAATTCTCTTATTTTGTTGTAATTAAAAAACAAATAACAGCCGATACTTGACCTTTTTACAAAATATTTTTACAAGTTTTTCTATAAATGGTATAATTGTAAAAACATTTTCACTATTTTTAACCTAATTATAAAAATTTTCATTTTTCAATTTTTCTTTATTTTTTTTCCTAAAGATAGCTCAACTATCACACTTAATTTACTTTTACATCAATACAGCAGTAGTTAAGTACCTCCTTTTCCTTATTGAATATTTTATAATTCGTTTCATAATGTTCTTACATTAATATACATATACATTTTTATTTGATAACATTTCACTAAAATATTATGCAGTTAGGTATTTACAATTTTTAACTTAACAATTGTGTAAACAATAATGCTTATAGTACGAATAAATTATAAAATATATTCTCAGTAATATGTAAGCTGATCGCAGACCGTCTTCACTCAGTCTTTTTCGTATGTAATGATTTATCATTGAATTAAAAAAACACTTATAGGTATTACAGTAACTATATTACCTATACGTACTTAATTACAAGGTATACACTCCACACCTATATTTTACAGTACAGGGGTTAGATACCTACCTACTATTTTTAAAATTGTTTTTATTGAATATTTTACTATAAAACGTTCTTAAAGTTGTACTCATAACCTACTCTCTCCTTAAATTGCTTTCCTTGGAGTGTCGCCACTGGGTGGCTTACCCTCTCCTGAAAATCAATCTCATCTCATTTACTTATCGTATAACATGTAAATACAGATTGTAAATATTATCTTTGTTCAATAAAAAACAAGCTCAAAAAAAAAAGTTGTATTCTTCAAACTTGTATTTTTTAACGTAGTGCCTATAGGTAGTATTAGTAAAATTATAAAAAATATACACATTTTTTGTAAATAAAATTCACTATAGTTGATATGGAATTATTTACAATTTTAAGCGTAACAATAAACAATAATGCTTATAGCGAGCCCATATTATAAAACATAATTATTATACCTATACAGGGGCGGACTGGGCCGGCGGGAAACCGGGAACTTTCCCGGTGGGCCGCTGTTCAAAAATAATTTGTTATTATTACATTACTTATTACTTAAAATAAAATAGCAAATAGGTATAAATTCAAATGATGAATATTTTATATTTTCATATTATCATTACGCGCGTGTATGAAAATTTTTTTACATTTGGGTTTAAAAATAGATTTAGGTTTTGGTTCGGCTTATACTCCATCAGGAGTTTGCGTATGATCAATAATTTGAATAATATATTATTTTAGTAATGCAAGAAAATCTTTGCAATCAACCGCAAATAAGCATTCCAAACGTAAATACCTATCTATTACCTAAAATTATTATTTTTCCCTAGTATTTTTTTAAATAATAGGTATGCAATATGAATATAATTTATTTTTAAAGGAAAAATGAGTTAAATCTAGTTATAACTAGAGTTAGGATGTTGATGACCTAAAAAACACACAAAAATGCCCTAAAAAAAGTGCAAAAATGCTCTGAAAACTTCAAAAAATTACCTTAAAAATTATCTAAAATACTAATTAAGTAAGCGAAAAAACTTATTTATAAATAATAATTTTTATTAGAGATATGGGTATAATAATGGGTGTAATAGTAATTTAAAATATGAATTATAAATATATTAAGCATTTAAATAATTCAATATATAACACTCAAAGAGTAAATCTTATCGGAACGCGATAAATGTAATCACAACAAAAACCCCACAATAATAATATTAAAATTATTTTTTACTAATAGTCCAAATCCAAAGTTAGATTTTAAATAAATTAAATTTGTTTCCAAACTTGGGTGTAACATTTGCCCTAAAATCTATAATTTGTAAAAAATGCTCTAAAAGATGAAAAAATGACTTAAAAATGTTGAAAAATGACGTTAAAAAACAAAAAAAATGCATTTATAGCTGAAAATGCAAAAAATGCAAAAAAATGCAAAATAAAATTAGAATATTCTGCATCAAGGGAGCATGAAACAAATTTTTAGCTAGGATAGCATTGTACAGAATAAAAGGAAAAAAAATGCAAAAGTCATCAACATCCTAACTCTAGTTATAACTAATAAAAGTTAATATACTACAATATAAGTGTCATAATATTTTATATTTTTACATAAGGTATTAAATAGTATTATGTTACGATTGAATGACTTTTACCAATATATTATTTATTTGTGAAGTACTTCATTAATATTAAACAAAATTAAAATTACATATTGAAACTATTTGGTAAGTTTAGTTTAACAAATCTTAAGTTTCACACGAGTTCCGAACCCAACAGTCCCAAAAACCCCTGGCTAATAACCTCTTAGTTGATGCCATAAACAATTAATGAAAAAAAAAAAAATCTTAAGTTGTTTTCTGGGAAAATTGAAAATGTGTAAAGGCTGCATTCCTCATTGAATAAAACGTTGGTATATTTAAGTTTTTACATTTTTGTGATGAAAAAAAATGGCAAGGGCCGGGTCAAAATATAGATTTCCCGGGCCAAAATGTTGCCCCAGTCCGCCCCTGTACCTATACTGTCGAATTTGTATTTTACTTCATATATAATGATAATATATTGATGTACAATGTAAAATATAAATATATATATTAAAGCCTCGCCAATCACCATTATTGCAGACGAGATATCACATGAAATTGTAATCGGTGTACTTGACAATTCTATCAATTTTTTTAATGTCATATGTATTTACATAGGTTACAATTATATACAAGATGTACAACAAACAATTCATACAAAGGCTAGTAGATAGTGGAAACGTATATAAATAAATTACACATTTACACAATACATACAAAATACAATCAATCGATATCCGAACACAGCAGATACAACGTAGTACCTAATATAGTATTTTAATTTTATGAAAATCAATACTATTTTTAAGAAATATTTTATAGGTTTGAGTCTTCGAGAAGACGAGAAGTCACTCATAATTGTTGTAAAATTATGCCTATACATTTGGTTGTAGTAGTTGGAGTAACAATTTATTTAGTTGTATCAAACAATGTGTTAAGTTGAGAGTACTAAAATTAATTATTAATTAGTTACAAATTATGACCACATTGACTTATTTTATAGCAAAATATATTATTTTTTAACTATCTATAAACAATAGTATCTCAAATTAAACAATATGAACATATATAAAATGGTTGATGGTTGATGACAAATATTGAATACTTACAGCAACAAATCAATGTTTAAATAATTTTAATTGTACATATAATAATATAGATATGTGGTTCTATCAACCATATACTATTTAGACATTTAGTACAAGTACCTATATATAAAACAATATAATTATAAAACTGACTACCCATGACAGTATCTTTAGGGGGGGGGGGGGTAAAAACTGACTATCCGTATTAATGTTGGTACTTGAAATGTTCACCCTAAGGTATTTTCGATTTTAGTAAGTTTTTTTTAATTATTGTAGATAAAAGATGATTTACTCAGTCAAATTTATGTAACAAAACCTCGAAAATTTAATACAAAGTTCCTTATCATTACTTGAATTTAAAAAAATGAGCATAAATTCACAACTTTTTACGAGCGTCTGAAGAATAAGAATGTTAACAAAATTACAAAAATTTGCAAATCATTTTGAGTTAAAAATGCATGAAAACTTTTCTTTTTATAGGTATCAAGGATTTGAAAATTTAATATAAGATTCCCCATAAGTAATAGTAATCTAAAAATATTTTTATTATATAGACCGTCTTAGCTCAGAATCGTTTTTCGTAAACAATAATTTGATACAATTTAATTCAAATTTAACACATCCATTACAGTGACTAACACGACGCCTAACGTGCAGCAAACCGTTACCCACTATAGTCCATCTCCTTTTGTTGTGCTTATGGCACAGACTTGGTCCGTGTTTTATGGCCATACACTTGAACCATGAACTTGTACATTTATCATCACGTTGGCATATTATATATGTAAAAGTAGATAAATAGACGATTTGTCACTGTAAAAAACCAGTCCATGAACGTTTCGTCCTCGTCAATTATTATTATTAAGAAAGAACATATTTTGGTCCCCAGGACTCAACCATTTTTTAAATGGTATTGAAATATTTAGTTTAAAATAAATAATGACTGAAATATCAAAACGTAAATAATTATGCAAATGTATATTTGCATTTTGTACTGTACCTATAAATGTATAACAAAATGTTTATATAGTTTATTTACTTACATTATTAACAAAAATATGGTTTCAGGCTGGATACACGTTTTTTGTTTCTGACCGATTTTTCATAAGATTTTCATTTTCATGGTTACTCTTTAATAAGAACATATTATTTATGATTCATAGATTTACCTAGTTGAGGAAAAATATCGAATACCGTGTTATGACGGATTTGGTTTCTAAACTAATAATTTGACTGATGATAATAATTGTTGGTATCCTATAATGACATACGTGATATATTTTACAATATTTCAAAATTTTTACTGACATTTTACGTTCTATAAAAATTATTTAAATAAAAAATAAAATATTGATTTAAATTACCGGGGTCTAGATGTTGAGACGTCCTATTATCTTAATTCCCGGGGACTGGTTTTTTTTTTACCGGGACGAAACGTCCGTGATTCGTAAGTGTGTCACATGCAGTCGCTTGAATTCCATTCACAGAAATTCGTTCAGCAGGAATGTATAGTTCAAGTGCAATATCACAGAATATACTTAATCTATCCTACAGTGGTAATACTTCGTTCGGGTAATCGGGTGCTATAACCTACCGTCGTTTACTATTGACCTCCTTCTGATCAGGCCACCCACATCTCAGTATCCGAAAGTGGATGACGGAGAATGGAGATGGATTGGAACTTATAGAAAGCATAAAAGTGTTGGTTTTATAAGTGTAAATTAAGATAATATAAGTCATAAAATAATTGTATTAGCTAATTCACAGAATTATTACGTGGTTCCTAGACTCTTAATAGTTCATAAACGAAGTAAATAATTCATTTATCATTTAGAGATAGTGCCATACTTTTTTTACTACGAGTTTAATATTTACGTTCAAACATTTTGCACCAATATATGCATCCAATAATCATCTTATGTCATACCTACCTCGTAACTCGTAAGATTAATGACACATAATTACATAAAATATTAATGAATATACACAGACCAATAGACAATACAAAAAATTAAAGCTATTTGCTTAGGTATTTTAATATTTACAATTGTTTATTCAGTGATTTAGTTTAAAGCCATGTCCCAGTCTTGATTTGTCTTGCACTTTGTAGCGCCTTAACCTACAGTAGTCCAGTGGTGGCGAATGTGTGCTACAAAAAACCAAAGAAGGGGAACCTGTTCGCTACCACTTCTATGCTACCACACAACAGGTTGTCCCAAGAATTTTTTGTAAACACGAAACAGGTACCAGTTGCTACCTGCTATCACTTTTTAGTTTTTCCTTGTACTAATAATATTATCGACTATTATCGAGTTTATTTACCTACTTATCGTTCATTGTTAGTGTCGTGTTGGTGTTTTTCTTTAAAATGATAAACTTTCGATCTTTGCGTATTGAACATTGAACATAATAATATACTTCAATTTGGATGTGATCATAAATTATTGTTTATGTAATACCGAAATTGTTTTGTCTAGTGTATGTAAGTATCTCATACTTATTTACCATATAATATATTGTATGCAACTATTCACAATACAAAAAAAAAAATATACCACTTTCTAATGGTTTCTCTTTTTAAATTTATTTAATAACTAAAATGTGTAAATTATTTGATGAAGATTTGTTATGATTGTTATTACTTATTTTTATTTTAGACCTAACCAGTGTGGATTCTTTCACATGATCGCAAAATTATTTATGTAGTCTAACATGTCCATTTGTACATAGATGTTTTATAATGTCTTGTGTTAGTGGACTACCAAAAAATTACAATGGCCAAAACACTGCAATCAGCCAGAAACAAAATGTGGTAATACCACCTAAGTATCAACCACCACCAAGTCCTAATCGTCAATATAATGTACAACTAAGCAATTATCCATCAGCTAATATTGACAGGTAAAAATTAATAGTTAAAATATTTTGTTATGTACCCTAAAAAATATTTACATAAAAGCACACATTTTGAACTGTGTGGAGACAATATTTATTGAAAATGTAATGATAAAGTCTTAAAATGGATGTCAATAATTATAGGAGGCAACAAGGTGAAAAGCCATATGCTAATACTGCCGAAAATCATAGATATAGAACTTTGCCAGGAGAGCAACCATCGGATATGCTGAAGTTTGTACGAAAAATAGATTCGGACAGTTCAAGCAAGATATCTCCAGATCAGGTTAGATTCTACTTTGTTTCCATCATTCCATCAAAGTATAATTTTTTAATATCTTAACTAAATTGTTTAAGGTGGGGCAGTTGATGTCAGAAATTAATAGCTTAAAGGAAGTGAATCAAAGACTGAATGACGAAAATCAAGAGTTACGAGATTTATGTTGCTTTTTGGATGATGATAGACAAAAAGGACGAAAACTAGCAAGAGAATGGCAGAGGTTTGGAAGATATACAGCTTCTGTTATGAGACAAGAAGTTGCTGCATATCAGGTGAAATTAAGACATCTAGAAGCCAAACAGCAGCATCTCATTGAAGACAACATTGAACTTAAGGTTTTTCTTTATTGTAAACTACCTATTTGCTGTGTATCATAAATTATTTTATAATTTTGTGTATTAGGAATTGTGTTTATACTTGGATGAAGAACGCAGTGGTCCAAACCGATTGAGGGATAACTCTGTATGTAGAGTTTGTGGAAATTCTACAGGTTCTGGAAATATACCTGAAGAACTACATAGAAGAGATGAAGGTGATGGAAGTAGCTCTTCGACGAATGCTGATGAAAATATGATAACTGGTAATCAGAGTCAGAGCTCATATCATAGACAATTACATCAGTCAAATGGTTGGCAATATAGTTAATTATTATCATATTATTATAGGAATATCAAATATGTATTTATTTTTATAGATCAAAATTTACCACCAGACCAAAGATCATTGAATTATATTAGACAACTTGAAGCCAAGGTTAAAGAGTTAGAAGATGAAAAAACTAAACTATCTAAAAAAATGATTCAAGAAGAAAAAATTGATCAAAAAATTAATAACTGGAATACTGATGGCTCTTTTCCGGTAAGTTATTTTAGATAAAAATAGAATGTTTTGTTTTATAAGGATGACTGTTTTTTTTTTTTGAATATATTATCACGTTTTGAAGCAAATAATCTATTTTAATCTTCAAATTATAAAGGGTTTCTAGATACAAATTTATATGATTTAATAATCGTGAAAACTAATAAAAAACAGTACAAAAGTGGAACTATTTACAGAACACGTTTTTGGACAAAATTTTATTTTGTTTTGTGGCATTCGGAGAGGAATAATCATACAGACTTCAAACTTTCACAAAATATTCATGCTAGCATTTATCATAGACAATCCTTTTTTTAGTGCCATATAAAAGTTGATGTGTACTATAGAACCATGTTCATTTAGGGTGGCCGATGGTAATAAATGATCAACTATAGGCACCGTCAGCCAACAGGTTTAAAAAAAATTCTGAAATTTAGGCAAAATGTTATTTTTGAAACAGTTATGAATATATTCAGCAAATATTAAAAGAAACTAAAAATTGATTAATTAGATCTATGTTCATGTTTTTACCCTTATAATTAGTTTTTTTTTTAATGTTCCAACCAAACCTATATTAATATTATTATTCTTGTTGTTATTTTAATAATATTAGAATGCTATTACTAAATTTGTTAAACAATTAAAGATATTTTAAACTTAGTAGTTTTTGTGTTCCAAATAATTTAAGTTATTTTTATATTATGTTTATCATAGAAAATGACACATCCTGAATCGGTTTTGACTGCACTTCAAGTACTAGAGTTACGTGAACAATTAGAAGGCAAAGGTGACGAGAACTGTAGTGGTGTAGACATGGAAGACGAAGAAAAGGCATTACTTAGAGAAATGTGCAATGTAATAAGTCAAATTTATTAATAAATACAATTATCTACAAAAATTAATTAAAAATATTTGTAGGTGGTATGGCGAAAACTGGAAGATGCTTAATAATTTGGAAGACATTGTTACAGTGGATTAATATTTTGAATTCATATTAAGTTATAACTATGATCAAAAATCATTTAATTGTGATTTTGCTTTTACGTTTTTTTAGAATAATTTTTAATATTTAGTACCTGTACTATTAAATGTTAATAGAGAAGTATTTTGAAATAAAAAACTTAAATTTCAGTCCTATCTTGAATTTTTATAATTTTATCTAACAAAAAGTAATTTTTACTATATAATTTGTAATTTTATAGTGTTTTATTCACATATTTTATATTATGTACAATGTACATAATTTTAAGTTGAAATTCATCATATATATTTATTCTAGATTAAGTTTAAACTAGTAATAGTTAGATAAATATTATTAATTCATTTTTTTTTTAATTACGTAAATACAATTTTGTATTAATACATTTTAATAAATCATTTAATTTTCTCTTAACTAATACATAATTTTAACATTATCTACTCTAATACTCAACTTTTTTATATTATTTAGTAAATTTTAATATGGTTCAAATACTTTTCACAATTAGCTACATTTTGTGATGTATATATTTCATAAATT
This sequence comes from Myzus persicae, assembly GCF_001856785.1. Classification (NCBI taxonomy): domain Eukaryota; kingdom Metazoa; phylum Arthropoda; class Insecta; order Hemiptera; family Aphididae; genus Myzus; species Myzus persicae. The sequence goes on from NW_019103937.1 coordinate 45,428, forward strand.
CAATTCCGTGACTGATACTTAAGGAGACCACCAAAAATCACCTTTTTTAAAAAAAAATGTCCATAACTGATTAAAGATACAGAATTCATTAATTCTTACATTATGGTTTTAAAAATTTTTCTCCCAGTACTAAACGTAATACTTAATAAAATTTAAATTTAAAATTACCAATTGATCATAAACAAAATGTATTGTTAGTTATTTAAAAAAATATCTATATAATATATTATAATTAGAGAGTAATAAACTAATATATATGTATAAGAATAAAAATAACACAAATAAAAATGTAATGTATACTTATAATCAATTTTGAAAGGAAACATTAATTTATTTGACATAATAATTATCATAGTATTAATGATACATTTGCAATAAAAATAAAACACTATAATAAAAGTAAACATTTCAAATTAATAAACTATTTTAAATTTATTTCAAAAAGTAATTTCTGTTTGTTTTTTCAAAATAATTTATTTAAAAAATGTTTTGTTTTAAAATTGTCTATGAATACTTAACAAATTCTTATACCTAACAGTTATGACACTACCCATGTTGAAAATATTATAAACAATCAAAACAATTTGTTAAATCTTTGAAAGTACAATTTGTATGTATACTCTTTTATTATATCTACATCTATTGCCATTAAACATTTAGTAAAAAATTATTTGTTAACATTATCATATTAGATTAAGATAACATTTATAAATTATTTATGATCCTATTAATTTTAGTTTGTGTTAAACTACAAATAATTAAAATATTCATGATCTTTTGATTTTACTTGTTGGAAAACAATAATTATAAATCTTTTTTAATCAGTATTTACTATTTTAATTGTTAAAACTAACTATTAATTAAAATCCTTTGTAAATAATGTACTGTAATTAAATTTTAAGTTAATTTTTTTATAGTTTCACATTATTTATCATTCTATTTTATACATTCATTGTAAATATGAGATCATTCATTATTATGTCGTTTCTTGCCATTGCAATATTTAAAATGGATATAATTTGTTACAGTTATTGATACAAAATATTTATTTTTCATGTTGACTTAACTTGAAAATAAATCATTGAAACATATTATACTCTATGATTTATTCAATAAAGTTATATTTGTGTTTATAAATAACATTCAATATACATGTATACTTGTTATTTAATTTCAATTTTCCGTTTTCTATCATCCCAAGTTTGTTACTTTATGTTTGCTTCCAAAAAAATTAAGTGATAATCTAAAAGGTATATTTTTAGTAAAATTGAAGTAACAACTATTCATTTTTTGTTGAAGGTAATAGTGTCTTAACTTTTGGTTTCCTCTACAAGTTGAGTAGTTTTGAAATATAAATATTATTTTATGGTTGAATCATAAAATAGATTATATAGCATTGGCGCATTGCTATATGTGGTAGATTCTTAACAATGAAATGCATTTTTTAGAATTCTTTAAATAAATATTTGGAATAATAAGTACCTATATAACTTATTTATGCAAAAATGTATGTAATACAGCAAAGTTATTTGAGTAATTACATAGGTACATGCTCAAAATGATAGTGTGGGTAGGATGTTTAGATGATTATTATTGATTTGTATATTTTAGCCATTATTAGGTAGTGTGAATTTAATTGTTGCCAATCAAAATTATTTAAACACATTAAACCAATTACAAATATAAGTTAACCAGAAAGGTTAAATGTCAAATTTTCACACAGCATCCACATTAAGTATTTATGATGTACCTATGCATGTATCATTGATATCAATATTGCTGAAATAGGTCAGCTTTAATATTTTTAATTACTGTATCTTACTAGTGGCCTTAATGTTTTATGCATCAGCATCATTAAATGTACACACAAAATTAAAATATTATGTGTTGCGATTATTACTTTTCTATGTGTTATTCACTTACCATTGATTAGGTAGGTATTCATATTTATCTCATCGATTGATTTTCTTATTTTGTTGTAATTTAAAAAACGAAAACCCGTGGACACCAGAAATTTTCAACAAATATTTGCATTTTCATATTAAATAAGAATATAATACAATTCTCAAAATATTTCAACTCCTTTCAAACTATATATATTTTTAATTTTTTGGTTTTTATTCTTAAACTGTCGATAAAAAAATTGTTCATGTATCAAACAATTCGAAAATGTAATGATAATTATAATGTTTTTCGTAATTTATTATTGTAGGAATTAAAAAATTATTAAAGATCAGAGTCAAGATTTTTGTTATAAGCATTTGAAGTTCAACATTAGTCAGAATCACGAAAATTTGCAAATCATTTAGTAGGTATAGTTAAAAATATATTAGGTGTTTGATTTTTCTAGCTAAGGAATGAACATCATGTACAAGTTTGAAGTTTTCTACTTTCTCAGAAGGTACACGCTGACACACTAGGCAAAAAATCCAAAAACTATGTACCCAGATATTTCTCTTCGGCGCCAAACGTACCTACCTATCAAGGTGGATAATGGATTATGGATATGTATCCTTGATATCAGTGGCGCACCCAGGGACGCTAACAGGGCCATAACTCCCCTCTCAGGTTGACCATGTTTATTTTAGCCTATATTATATTTGAAAAAAGATTTTACGAAAATTCTATAGCCCCTTACAGCCCCAACAAAATGTCTGACTATGCCACTGCTGTCTGCTTGTGGTATTTACTATATTCATGATCGTGACCAAACAAATAAACTCAATGAAATATTTTGTGCAAGACCGGGATGATTAATATTTACATTATTTACAATAACAATATAACATAAATACACAATTGACAATATTAATATTATCATAATATAGCCGTTTGGAGGCGTTATGGAGTAGTAACCACGGTTTAAGATAGTGGTTGTAATAGACTGGTCACTGGTGTATATGGCGGGGCTGTAGTAAATTTTGCACAGAAAAATCACAATGGCTAATGCCCATTTGGGCCGAATATTTTAGCACATTATATTGTACAGCAACACCACACTGCACTGCGAAATAGACAGAGTCGTCCTGCATCGATGCACTATTGCACTGTCTGCACCATAGAGTAAAGAATGCACTGTTGTTACTTGTTGTAAAGTCCTGTTCGCGAGGATAGCAGCTGCTTGTAGTTCGCGTTCCCTGGCGAAAACCGTAACATTATTATTATTATTATAATATAATATTATACGGTCGTAGGTACCCGCGACCCGCCCGCGTCCCTGACGTCATTCGTCCGTGAGTGTGAGGCCGTGACCGACACCGACCTACCTACCGTGTGTTTGTGTTCGTACTCGCTTCGCAGGCGACAGTCTTCGCGTCCGTGTGTCGTCGCTTCATTTCAGTTCGCAGTTCCGCACCGAATGTGAGTGATAATTAATGATCATTTCTCACTGTTATCGAGTATTCGAATTGTGAGTGAGCGCTAAAACAGGTGAGCCCTCAGTTCTACGTAATATTACAACAATATGAAATAGTATTTATTTTTATTTTTTTTCGTTACACTATTTTCAATACATAATCATTAATCATTATTTTGATGCACTAAATTTTAGTTTACGAAGGTCCTGTACTTTCATTTAATCGATTAATTGTTTCGCTCTACCTATAAGTACATTTTTTTTTTGCAATGATTCCATCTGTTTGAAGAGGGAGTCAGTGAGCGTAAGTGTAATCATTATTAGGTATTTCATAACACATTTCCACGATACGAAATATTGATTGTACTAAAAAAATATGTTACTTATTTAAAATGTTCATATTTAATTATTAAAAAACTTACCCTAATTGATTCTACATTTTCAGTTTTTTTTTTCATTTTAGCATATCAAAATGGGAATGAGCAAGAGGACAGCACTGCTGTCAGCAGTCATAGTAACATTCGGTCTTGGTACATTGTATTTTGGGTAATTATAAAATATTAATATTACAGTAATTACCGAGGTAATTACATTATTGCACCTTCTTCATGAATTTACTACAGAAATATTGTATAGGTAATTAAATGGTTTTGTTCATCTTACAGATTGACTATGAAAACTCCGCGCCCTACAAAAGATCCTAATAGTTGGGACATACTTATATTCACCCAAACGTGGCCAAATACTTTATGTTATACGTGGAAAAGTAGTAATCCTGCACACACATGCAACTTGCCTTCCGACAAGAATATTTGGACAGTTCATGGCCTATGGTTTGTATAGTTTTTATTTCTAATTTCTAGTACCTATGGTAGAAATAAAAAAATTTTATACTTTTATGATGCCAGACAAATGGTCCAGTGACTGACACTAGTTAAAACACAATTTTATTTTACAGTTTAATTCTGTCCTATTGATTTTCCAAAGTGGCTAAAAGCAGACTTTATGTCTATATTTAATTTACTTATATTTTTAAGAAATGAGTACCTATCGAGACGGAGACATGATTTGGTCTAACCAAACACCAAAGATAAACAAAGTTGTGGAAGATTCCCATTCCATAATTGGCAAGCTATTACCTCCAACTCATCACTCAATTTCCTTTATATTTATAGACAGTTAAAACAAAACTGTTAATATTCTCCCTAATACATGAAACGTAAAAAAAAATATATCATGAATCTTATTAGAGCTGGGCAGATAGTGTTTTTCTTTTTTCTTTATTATTAATCCACATTTGGATTATCTGTATTGAACAAATTTAAAATTTAATCCTGGACTAAATCAAAATTGGACTTCTTTCATTGAACCTACAGTCTTTCAAGTATTTAAATTTTGTCTTGCTAGTTGTTTCATTTCTTTTAGAATAAGATGTTATTGGGTTATGAGAATAAATTTGAAAGCGATGAAAATACATTTTACCATTGCATTTAAAATATTTTGTTAACTTAGCTCCCAATCCTTCCTAGTACTTTACATTTAATGCTGAAAATCAATGTTAAATATCCATTTTTTTTTCAGGCCTACAAAACTTGGAACCATAGGCCCAGGATTTTGTAACAAATCTTTGGTGTTTAATCCTGATTCTATTTATGGCATAAAAGACAAATTAAATCAATATTGGACAGATATAGAGATTCCACCTAAAAATATTACAGAAGGAAATTCTTCAAGCATAGAGACAACGCATAAAAAACAAAGTATTTATTTTCACGAATGGGAAAAACATGGTACGTGTGCCGTAACACTACCTGCCTTAAACTCAGAATTCAAATACTTCTATCAAGGAATTGAGTGGTCTGAAAAGTACAATATGAGAGACGTTTTAGACAAAAGTAACGTAAAAATAAATAGTACTTTAAATGTAGCTGATTACTGGAAAGCTGTTAAGTCTGTTTTGAAAACAAATGCATGGATTGAATGTGCTACTAAACATGTAAGTTTATAGTTTTATTACATAATAATATTTTCTATAATTAATATACATAACAAATAATTTTAATAGTAAATTTAATAAATTATGTGATTAACTATTTTTGTAGGATACAAAGGAACAAATGTTGGCCGAAATAAGAATATGTTTTGATAAAACTTTAAAACTAATTGATTGTGATGGCATTATGAAACCTAGACAAGGGCCAATGAAGAAGTCTCACACATTGACTAATTGTGATACAAAAAAACCTATTTTGTACTTGGATCATGTTCCAGAACAGAATATTTCTACTAATGCTAATTCTACCAACTCTAATTCTACTTCTACAGACTCTATTCTTACAAACTCTAATTCTACTATTGATGAGTAAATTACAATTATATTTATTGACTAAAAATTTTGCTTTTTTTATTCCATCAATTCTGGGTTAAATAAAATTAACACAATTTATGTATGTATACTGCTACTAATCGCATGGTGATAAAAATTTTTTTTAAAAAATGTGCAACAACCTTCCAAAATACTATGTTTTCAGGCACTCAAAGCTGTTGTACAGGTTAAAACGAAAAGTATTTGATCACTCAGATGAGTGGACAACTAAAAGTCCTCGTCACTTTAACAGATCACATTCATATCAGCCTCGCCCAAATACATATAATCAAAATTTAAATCGATCAAATTCATACCCTTATATACAACGGTACATATTTATTTGTTATTCATTTAATACATTTGTCGTTTAACACAGTAAAAATCTTAACCATTATTTTCAAACATGAAATATTAATCATTAATATTATTTAAATATTTTCTATTTGAAAAGTGTGTCCTGCTGGAACAATAAAGGTACCTAATAATAGTAATAATTAAATCAATATTCTAAGAACTCGACTAAATTACTAGTCTACAAGTCTAGGTACATGGTATTTATTTTCAAATTCCTAAATTGGATAAATCAATTTCAATATTTATAATAAAGCCAAACAGAGTACCTAATCCACCTGGTGTTGGGCACTATTTTATTTTATTTGAGTTAAAATATTTTTTAGAAATTACTATTCTTGCTTTGCTCATCTTGGTGCAGGGTGGTGTAGTAGTAATGGTGAAAGCAATGATATATCATTAGAAAAATAGATTCTAGAAGCTCTAGATAGTACTTGCTCATTTTTCTTCAAAATTGTTCAATGCCTATTAGTAATCTTCCCTTGTGTTTGTGTTTGTGTAATTATAATAATATTTTTTTTTTGTTGACATGAAGGATTATAGTTGATTTGTTCACACATCTATTATTTAATTTTATAAGTATTCTCAATTGTTAGATTTTGTACTTTTGCATATACTTATACTTTATACCGTAGTGTATAATTTTTATTAACAAGTAATTAAAGTACTGAACACCTTCAATACAAGCAGTTGCTTATAGGTAGCTTACAAATTGTGTGTGTACTTGAAATGAGTAGTTGTTATTATGTTATTTTGTAAATTAAGTTCAATCCATTTCAATTTTTCAGTAAATTCTATAATACTATTCAAATCATAAAAATGTATGTGATTTTAATTAATAACGACTAATTATTATTAATATGAAGTATATTATGATTGTTATTTATTTATTCAAGTATATAAATGCCACAGAGGGCTAGAGTACAAAACATAATTATCACAATATTATATAATATATATGACAGTGGTTAACAATACTTAATTTACTATATATATATTGAATTATTCAAAGGTTATTTGAAAAAATTATTTGAATACTCATATATATTATGAAGAAAACAGAGTACCTAAAAGATTTTAATTTAGTTAAAAGTAAAATTAATACGAAAAAAATGTAGGACTCTTTTTAAATATTTAATTTTACATTAAAGTTTTACAGCCATTTTTCCATAAAAAATTGTTTAAACCAATAAAATATTTTATTTAAATCATAGTAATTTTTGTTACAATATACCTACTGTAATTGTCAGAACTAAGTAGGAAATTGGCATTATTCCTAATATATTTAAAATTATATAGTCACAATTTACTCAACTGTAGTCAATTTATTTTAACATTCAAACTTCGTTCAAATATTTATTTTAATAAAAATCCCTAATGCTGAACAATAGAAGTATGCAACCATTTCAAACAAAAAAAGTATGGGTTAACTCTACTACTAGTAGAACTTGGTTTTGTGGTAGGGTATTTTAACTTGCATAATAGTAGATACCCCAATAAATAAGATTATACAGAGTGATCCAATAAGTATGCTCACCCCCTTTTTTTCTTTATTAATGAAGTTTTTCAAAATCTGATTTTTGGAATCTTTAAATATACTCAAAGACCATATTTTCATATTCTTGAGATTTTTTGTGCCACTTAAAGAGTGTTCTGTGACGATACAAACCTTTGTTTTTCAAATAAGAACCCCACTTTTTTCCTTAAATTATTTAGCAGATAATTTTGTTGAGGATTTTGTGAAGCAAAATCAAAATTCAAACAGGTGGTTTTCTAGTTATTGGACAATTTGTACTAAGGATAATAGTCCATAATAGGGATATACTTATACAGTTCTATACATGTAATAAGAAAAATAACTAAATGAATCAAGAAGGATTTTACTTACTATTTACCTAAGTGTTTGACTATATAAATATAAAATGACTTATTATTTTATATTATGTGTATTATAGACTTAAGATAACAACGTATATTGTATAAGCATATCCTTCTTCCCTATTATAAACTATATTATCCTTAGCACAAAATGTGTAACAACTAGAAAACTACTCGTTCGAATTTGGATTTCAATACACCAAAATTCCCAAAAAATTATCCGCTTAATAATTTATAGTAAAAAAGTGGGGTTCCCATTTGAAAAACAAAAGTTTGTATCACCACAGGACACTCCTTAAGTGGTACAAAAAATCTCAAGAATATGAAAACATGGTCTTTGAGTATATTTAAAGATTCCAAAAATCAGATTTTGTAAAACTTCATTATTAAAGAAAAAGAGGGGGGTGAGCATACTTGTTGGATCCCCCTGTATATTATTACCTTTTTAAGATAAATATACAATGTTTTTTAAAAATGACCTATTATACAATTTGTGTGTTTACCAGTGGCGAGCAACCTTTTTTTTATCAAGGACTATAAAAAAAAACCTTGGCGGATCAAAAGTTTTTAATTTATTTCTTTATTAATAAAATGAAATTGATGTTAGTGATGGATAGTGTTATTTATTGTTTGTGAAAAACTTAAATATTGAGGATGCTGCTACAATTTTTTTGTATATGATTAACATGCAGTATAATATATAATTGACAATAGGCAATAGAAATAGAAGAAATATTAATTTTTATTTTATTTTACGTGGGTATTAACTACCTAACTATATTTTTAGATAAATGTGAATTAATTTTTTTCAATTTTTATTTTATACATTCATGGTTAATGAATTATTGCGAGTCATAGTTGGCACTCCTATGTTACACAATTAAATATATATATAGTTCAATATAAATGTACCTAAATAAATAATTTTAAATAGTAACTATTGTTAAGGTTAAATAAAGTGGACACATAATATATTATATAATAGCAGTGGTGGACTAAATTTATTTTATTTATTCAAACGGGATAAACCCAATAACAATTTTTATAGTTATTACATTTGTGGACTTAAATCTATTTAAATGAATGATGGTAAAAAGTATTTACAAGTAGATATAAAAAAAATTACATGTTGGTATTAAAAATAATAATTTATTATGAACCAATACAAAACTATAATATTGAAAATTATAGGTAACAAAACAAAAAAGAAAAAGAAATAAGTAAGAAAAAAATAATTTATAAATAATAAGTAATATAATTACCATCATACATATCATATAATATGAAATGTATAGTATAATTAACAATTGTTCAAAGTTATATAATATCTAGGTTTCAGACGTACTGCATATTTGTTAAGAAAAACTTAATTATTCTTAAGCATATCAAAACAAATTTTTCTGTCATTGAGTGGACTCTAACTGATTTACTGATTTCAATTTAACAGAATTTTTTCTCAGAATCTTTATTTTGTTTGGTTTTTGTTTCATGTTTGGTCTTCTTTTCTCTTGTGTTCTCGCATATTATATTATAATCAAAAATACTATTGTCTAGTGATGGAGAAAAACCTTATTAATTAATTAAATTATGTATATTAATGTATTTATTATTGTATGCGTATAGCAAAGAATGGGATATATTGGTATTTTCTCAGTCATGGCCATATACTTTTTGTCACACTTGGACTGTTAATTCAAATACTCACACTTGCAACTTACCTGCCAATCGTAATCAATGGACAATACATGGAATTTGGTATTTATATGATACATCTATTTAACTAAAAATACAATGGGTTGTTTTAAATTTTTTTCCCTTATAATTTTTAGGCCATCTAAAATTGGTGCATTTGGTCCATTTTTTTGTAACAATGAAACAACATTTAATTTGAATGCTTTAGATAGCATTATTCCTGAATTAAAAAATCGTTGGACAGAAATTAAAGCTTCAAAGACATGGACATGGAAACAAGAAGGCGGACTGTGGAAATATGAATGGATGAAACATGGAACATGTTCCAAATCACTGTCAGCTTTAGATTCAGAATTAAAATATTTTAAACAAGGGTTAGAATGGTCTAAACAATATCCACTTACCAATTTATTGGAACAGGGAGGCATTAAACCTAACGGCAGTTATCCAGTAAATCAAATTTGGCATACTTTAAGAACTGGATTGGGCAAAAACCCACATATTGATTGTTATTATGAAAGTGTATGTTTTATGTTCAACATTTTTTATAACAAATAATAATTCATGTTATTATCTTTTTTAGCGTACCAACAAACCATATATTGATGAAGTGCGTTTATGTTTTAACAAATCGTTAGCATTGGTTGATTGTGATCCATTCAGAAGAAACAGCAATAGACCATCTACAAATTGTCCTTTGGATAAAGAAATATTTTACATGGGAGCTGTAGTTTAAACTTGAAGTATCCAGAGTATCCTCTTATTAAATTATAATATTATTAATATGTCTGCGGTGTGCTAAGATCAGTAAGATCTATTAAGATCTGAATAAAAGATTAATAGAATAAAATCATATAATATAGGCTATAGTGATATCACATTTAAATATAATATTTTTAATTCAATTTCAGAGTTACATTTTTAAATAAGTACAAAATATTCAAACATTATGATCTTGAGTAGTTGAGTATACAATTTAAGTAAATATTTTATGATAATTTTTATCGTAAAATACTAAAATGTACATTTTTAATCTTTCGCTAAATATTGACAGCTTTCTTTGTATTCTTCACATTTTAGTCTTATCATTTTTAATTTTTATGTATTTTGTATATTTTGTATTTCATTTTCATTGTTTATTCATAATATTGAAATTTGTATTATATGTTATATTCTCTAATTTTTTTTAAATGGTTAACCAATTTAACTTCTTCCTAACTTATAATCTATTAATTACAATATAATAAAGGTATCAATTATTTTAACAACTTAATGAATATTGCTAAAAGTTAAAAATACATTTAACTAAACACTTAATTATTGAAAAAAATGCTTAAAAAAACTATAGTTATGATTCAGATCTGTTCTAATATATATACTAGTTTTTTTTTCTCAGCCAATTTTATTATTAAATATTATGTAGGTAATTATTTTAATAAATTGTATTATAATTGTTTTTTACATTATCCTTATTCTTCTTGTCAACTATTCTTTTAAATATTAATTATCTATCATTAAATATTCTTAAAATCTCAACATTTTGTATTTTGCTTTGTTCCGTCTGGAGTTTTTTTTTTAAAGATGCAATATTCACTAGCTCATATTTATTAGTTTTTCTAGATCTTTCAAATTACATATGTCCAATTTACATTTGATTGATTTAACAGGAAATGTCATTCAATAATATCACTGAATATCTATAACTACCTACATCAACAAAAGCTCAATTAGACTAATAAACCTAACCATGCTAAAACGTCAATATAAAGTTGTAGCTATATAACCCTTCTTCACCCTGAAAAAAATGAAACATGAATGTAAAATACAGTGTTATATTGGTGTACCTCGGTGCATTAGTACAATTTTTAGATCAATAGGCATCTAATATTGTGAACATATTCTAGTTTTCAATGTATAACTAAAATTACCTGCATTTTAAAAAGTTAATAATAATATATTTTGTTGTGATAATGTGGTTACAACTTAAAATTGTCTACCCATAACATAGCACGCATATTATTCTGAAAGTAAAATCAATATTATTATTATTATTAAAATGTGCAATGTTATACATTAGTAAGATTTCCTCTTAAAAATCTATGATTATAAATATATTACATAGTATTTTATAATAAAAAATTTAAAACTTTGATAGGCTAAGATTGAGTTTAAGCGGTATAAACTATACCTTACGATTTTGCCCTTCCCTGAAATGTTTTCAACCGATGTCAGTTTCAAATGGTATTGCATAGATAATAATTAAATAATTAAATCTGAAATCAGTTCCACCAATGGAGTATAGGGGAGGGGTATTTTATTGTTAAAACACCCCCTCCCCCTTTTACAATTAACAGCCTAGTACTTATATGATTCAGATTTCTACAAAATATGTAGCCATATAAATGTGGTTATAACTTATATTTCTACATATTTGATGTAATTAATATGAAGAATTTGAAGATTGATACAATTATATAACTGTGAACAGAGATTATATAAACCTCCCCCCCCCACACCACATGTATAATGTATTATATTAAAATACAAAATAAAAACACCCCCATTATTTGTTACCTTGAACAATTACAAATAAGTGGTTTATAATAATATTTCATTCTAGTCATGTCTTATTTATGGATAACACATTTCACAAACAGATTAGAAATATTTGGTATTATTAATTGCTTACCTAACAATTAAGTTGCCGGAAAGTCGGAAAAATAATATTGTCTTAAAATATTTCTACATACCTAACGTCAAAACAAACAATCGACTTTTAGTTATAATACTTCTTTTGAAACAGTCTGAGTTTGTCTCGCTAAAATAAGGAACAAATTTCAAGTGGGTACCTACTTATATCCAGATAGTTAAATAACTCGTACATCCTACGGGCATCGTATACTGCAGTGTCCACCACGTCACCACCCACCTAAATTAGGTACCTATTGCCGTATACTTCTGCATAAGATAGAGATTGGCGCCACTGAAGGACGCCCCTGCAGGGTATATATTATTAATCCATCGAACGCATTATAAATTATAATTTAGATATACACCCAATATGATTTATGGTATCCAATGACCATTATAAATTATAGGTTCCTATAAAATGATTTGTCCTTAAGATGGCTCGTGCGCGTCTATGGCTTACACACGACATTGCAAATTTTGGTTCACTAGTTTCAATTGCGTGCTGTTACTTTTGATATTAGAGTGAATATAATATAATAAGATCAACATCAACTGTGCTTAAGCTTCGGCTTTTATTCGATATTTTAATTTTCCAGAGAGACGTGAGCGTTTTTAATTTGTGATATTTCACATACCTCCTTATATCTCGCTTGAAAATTAAAACATCGACTAAAAGCCAACGCTTAAGCACAGATAATGTTCTTACCTAAAAGTTTATTAATAGGTTAATTCACTCGAATATCAAAACTATCAGCACATTATTGAAACTGGTGAACGAAAATTCGGTATGTACTACTACTCATCCTTTCAACGTTTGTAAGACGGAGACAACAAACGCCACATGCGTAGGTAGTCAGGTAGTCTTAAGTTATAATTTAATTGTATTTTATTTTAACAGTACCTACCTACTTATATGGGTTTATCCATATAGCTTTATGTAGCTTATACCTATTTCCGATTCCGGAATAACACTGGCGTGTATGTAATATTATGAGTTGTTTCGCCATATAGTGGCCACTCGTGTATCGGAATATATTTCACGGTCCAAATATTAATAACAATAAAATTGAATTAACTGCAATCAACAAACCGTTCTATATAGTATACTGTAAACCTATTTAATATAAATAAATAATAACTAATAAGTAACTTGAGAAACTGTGGTAGTCATTTCAACAGCGATCTGGGCATCTGGCGTAAATAGGTACTTGCAAATTGCAGTCTATAATAATAATAAAATAATTTTCCTCAAAAGCATTTTCCTAAAATATACTTTCCCGGATTTGATTTTATTGAGGAACAATTTCCAGATAATATTTATTTTGTTCCTGACAAATATTTTCCTGAATTTTTAATTTTTTCCCGAAAATTAAGTGTTGCCATAATTTCCGATACCTATCCTATCCACCTTTATTAAACACCTACCGGTTTCAGGGGCAGACGTAGGCAACTATTTCTGACCGCGTATTTCGCCGAAATAAATCGAAGATAGACCAGAGCCAACCCGCTCCGATCCACTGGCCGGAATGGTGACTTATATTAACCACGGTTTAAGATATAGGTATCTAGATTCTAGGTGGGTATACCCTACGTCCCTACAGTACTTGATTTGAGAAAAAAATTAAAGTAAGATGCAAAAGTGTGAAAATATGTGTTTAGATTACTGAAAGTTTAAATATCTTATTGATTAAGGTTAAATAATTAGAAGGGGTATGCATAAATATTTTTAGACATTTCAACTGACCGAGAAGATATTTATTATATCTATTATCTATTTATGTATTTTAATTTAGTTAAAAATATGATAGAGATTACACATTCCATTTTTTTTAAACTCTTGTAGTTGTACCACAGTCATATAGATTATAAAGAGTGACGCATGCAAGCGGCTAACCGTGATATTTTCTTCTGGTCTGCAGTGGTGGATTTAGAGGGGGAGCTAGGGACACCAAGGGATATTTTTTAATGCTTTTCAAAATAAGTATCTGTATTCTATACCTATACTTGGATACTTTTAAAAAGAATTTTTTACATAGCCGTCCATCGGGAAATCAGGAATATCCAGATGGGTCTGTCCTTGTGTGAGCCAAATTATAATTATAAGATTAAAAAAAAAATTATTTTTTGTAAAATATGCATCCAAATATAACAATTTTTGGAGATCATGTATATGTCGCATCCACATAGTGAAACTACTCATTTCATGAACTGGATATCCAGATAGCGAAATTCGTCCAGATAGTGAATTTTGACGAAAATACATTATATGGACAATGGACATATCCATTTCATGAAATGGACAATACCTATATCGTGTATGTACTTTGTGTAATTATTATTTTATTATATAATGGTTCATAAACTATCATTATACATTTATACGTATATTATATTTAATTTTTCACGATTGATTAATATATAGGTAATTTTCTATATTGTTCTATACACAAAAATATAGCAATTATAGTCAATAAATTATACCATATTACATTATATTTTTATTTTATTTTTCATAAACCATACGTATATTATATTTTATAAACAACAGTGTTACCTATGTCCTATATTAAGTGTTATAAAATATTCATGAAATTAACTATAATTATAACCTAACCTACAGATCCCCCAAACATAATTTGCGTGATCACGGAACAAAAAAAAAAGGATTACATAAGCTTGGAACAAAATATGGTTTACTCAAAGGATGGTTCAGTAGTGAATGTTTGAAAAAATCAACAACTCAATTTCTCACTACTGATCAAGTTGATAAAAATGTTGAATTTTAGGTGAGAGAAATGATTAAAAAAATTTCAGGAGGGCAAGGATTTTTGTCTTGTTCGTGTAACGCAAAAAATCCTTGCCAATCAAGTAGGTGTACTTGTTTTAAAAATAATATGCAATGGAACAGTCGATGTCATAATCAATCGTCGTATAAAAATAAATAATAAGGAAAAAATGTATGTAAAGTTTAAGCCGTTTAAGGTATGTTTAAGTTAATCAATTAATTATTTTGTTAGGTAATAAAACAATAGAGAAATATAGGAAGTTAAATATTATAATTATAGTTAATTTCATGAATATTTTATAACACTTAATATAGGACATAGGTAACACTGTTGTTTATAAAATATAATATACGTATGGTTTATGAAAAATAAAATAAAAATATAATGTAATATGATATAATTTATTGACTATAATTGCTATATTTTTGTGTATAGAACAATATAGAAAATTACCTATATATTAATCAATCGTGAAAAATTAAATATAATATACGTATAAATGTATAATGATAGTTTATGAACCATTATATAATAAAATAATAATTACACAAAGTACACAATATAGATATTGTCCATTTCATGAAATGGATGTCCGTTTCATGAAATGGATGTTCATATAATGTATTTTCGTCAAAATTCACTATCTGGACGAATTTCACTGTCTGGATATCCAGTTCATGAAATGAGTAGTTTCACTATGTGGATGCGACATATACATAGGTATATTTATTAATGCAACGATAGGGAGATAGGTGTTGGTAGAAAAAAAATCATATTAAAATCATAGTATAAAATCATAGCCTATATAGGTTTATTGGGTACGTATATTATAATACATATTGGTATTGATACAATTGTGTTTTAATACAAATTACAATAATGACATTATGACAATATAGATGTACGAAAAATAACAATTTAGATACATGACAAAAGAAATTAAGCTTGTTGTCCGTGCACCGGTTTGATTCATATGCTTCCTGGAGCCCGAAAAATTGCCAATCGCCACCGATGGTAAGGTCCTGAAGATCCTCAAAAGATAAACACATTTATTAATAGTTTGACAGTAAATAAACTATTTTATATAGCTTGGACCTGGGTGCTTATAGTTTTATCTAAACCAGTTTTGTCTGTTAGTCTTTCCTCATCGGTGTACCGTGTACCTATGTATAGTAATTACTAATTAGTAGGTACCCATATAGAGCTCCCAGTGAGATGAGGGTGTCAAATCCCCCCTTAGGCTTATTTTTGTCATTTAAAATATCTTGGATGTATACCTAACGTGATCTCGGAATAGTCGAAAATTCCCCCCCTTCAAAAGAGACGATCACGCCCATGTACCATAGTTTATGAGATCTATGACCGTAGATTATTACTATTTATCGGTACCTAATGCGAAAAATGACGAAAAATAATCCCCGGATGATAAATTTCCCTGTTCGTCGCGGTGCGGTTACCGCGGTTTAGGCATCTAAATAATATTCGTCGCGGCTCGATGGCGAACAAAATAATATCTCGACCGCGATCTGCAGTCGAATACACACACAGCATTGGATCGTTAAAACGGCGCGCGACCACTGCAGCCGCCGTGATGGAGAATTACATTTTATCGAGGCGGCATCGCTGGTGGGTACCCAATACCTACATTATAGTATATACCTATGTTTACGCACGTATCCTGCTGCAGCTCGACTAGGCTCGCGCGATCAGCTGCTGCTCGAGCGACCGCGGCGCGGTGGCGGGGCGTCCCCCGGCATATAATATTGTGATATTGCAATAGCAGTCCGACAGTCGGCATTCGATCGCGGTCGGTTCTCGTCGTAGTTGCTGCGTCGTCCGGTCGTCGTTGTCGTCGTCGTCGTCGTCGTCGTCGTTTCCGCCAGTCCGCCCGGCACACTCCGGCACGGTCCGACGCTGATTTTTTCGCCGCTCTCGCATAGTCCCGCAACAATAATATATAGTTGTATTTTAATCTGCGGACCGTCCCTCGGGGGAAGAAAAAAAAAATTCCCAAAGCTCTCTAAAAAAAAAGTTTTTACCACGGTGCCCGGATACCTATATCGTGGTGTTTATCTTCGTTTCGCCGTTGAAAATATCGTAATTATTACACGTTTATATCTCACGCGATCGTGTGCGACCCGAGGATATCATAATATTATATACGCATAAAGTTTGAAAATAATACATTACGATCAGACGATGATCCCGTAGCACGCTCGCCTGCACCATTGTCAACTCGCGTGCGATCAGCCATACTTACGACACGTTAATATTGTTTGATGGTGTGTTAGACGAGCGCGATTACGCGTTCCATACCGGTAAAAGGCCGCCCTCGCGCGATGGGGGCCGGAAAAATGCGTAGGAAAGTCAAGCTGCTATTGATTTTCCTGGCGTCCTGGATGTTTGTGGTCGTGTACTTGATACAGTCCGGTTCAAGGGACACAAAGGTATGTCAAACAATCTTTACAATCAACCAGGGAATAATAGCTATTTTATAGGAATTAAGACAGTGTAATATTATTATATAACTGTATCATTCGCAATAATTGCAACGACGAGAGGAGGGTATTATTTATAAAATATAAAGCCATAAAGAGACACCTCGACGCGATATCTACCATATAGATAAATCCGAGGTGGGCGTGTGTCTATAGGCTGTATTGATGTGTTTAAAAACAATTTGGAGAAACATTACATTTTTGTGCGAATAATTTTTTTTTAAAACAGAAATTCTGACCAAAATTATACTCGCCTTTGCCTAATTGCCCTTAAGTTGTGAACATAACATGTAGGTATGTTAACTAGTAACGTAGACCTATTCTACTATATTGGTAGTATAATATTGGGTGTTTAAAAATTTTTTTTAAATACCTACCCAACTATTTTACAACATATAACAATTTTTTTTTTAAATTTTTTTCTACTTTACAATATTTGTGTGAGAAAATAGTTATAACGTGAAATTCTTACCAATCTGCAATTTGTGATGTATAAGTTTCTATGTTTAAGATGCCTAAAATGCGGTGCTTAAAATGTCTTCGAGTGTAATTGTATGCGATGCATATAAAAATTTATTTTAATTTTTCAAAGTCAATTACCCGTATATGATATTTGCAATTAATTTAAATTACTTAAATTTAAAATTTTAGTGTTAGTTCCAGTACTACTCTTAGCTCTTAGGCCCAGCTACCTACAATGGCACTATAACTATAATTAATTTAACGAGAATAAACGTATGTGCATAAGTATAAATTGAAAAAATTACTCCCCCCCTCAAAAAAAGTACTGAAAATATCAAAACTATTTTGATATTTGTTGAGGACAATATATTTTTATTATAATCAGTCCTCGTCTTCCATCGGACGTACTATTACATTACATTATTAATATTCTTATACATGGTGAGTAAGATGTATAATACATTTTGATAAATAGATTAGGTGCATAATTAATAATAGAAACAATAAACATTGATTGCAACTAGAAAGTAATACATTAGAGAATATAAAATAACATTAAATAACATTATGCCTAATAATATATAGTTTTTGTATTGTGTTGAAAAACGTTGTGAAACAAATGTTAAAAACAATAAAATCGATCGTATTTGAACTATGGTCCCATATAAGTTATATTATGTTGCTGTTGCGCAGGGATTTTCTTTTTTTAGCAATCGGCGTACTATTATGTCCTATGTAAACTAGAAGATTAAAAGACACTTATGGCATGCGCGATATTGGATACCGCGTATTATTATTAGGTATATAATATGAACCACGTAAATTTGGTATGGTGCCAAAAGTTCGCTTTCTGCGCATTACAGTGGTACAAATAACTCTTCAACCAAAATAGGGTACCAATTTTACTACTAATTACACGGAACCTTCATTTTGTTAGCGAAATCGACGTAATTGTATTGTTATAATTTCTATGTAAGTAATGAGTACTTGAAGTATACAGATGTTGTCATGTTGAGATGTTGGTGTTTGGTCTAAACAGTTACGTATTAAAAACAAACTAGAGAAATAAGAATAATAGAAAAGTTGATTGAACATAACAAACAATATCTCATGTTTGGGACAGAAAATATTCATATATTACACAATATTAAGAGAATAGATATTTATTAGAATAAATATAGGTTCTTTGTATAGTTTGAATTTATATTCTTCTTAATTATTAGGTAGTTATTTCGTTGTCATAACATTCAAAACTTCCAAAAATGCGTGGATAAACCTACATTTGACATTTTAACTGGTTATAGGTAGGTATAGTGATTAAATAATATTATTTTGGTAACATTCGAATGCATATTTTATGTAAAACATTATAATGTGTGTATAATATTTTTTTCACCAATATTGCTATAATAGTTGGGTACTTATAGTTGAAACTGATTTGTTATTACTTATTAATTTTAATACCATTGCAGGTATAAAATAGAAAGTTATTTATTATTAAAGTATAAGTTATACCTATGCCTAGTTTCTACAAGGTTCCTATTTGAGATATATGAGTGCGACTATAGGTAATAGTTTATTCTTAATACTCTATACATTTTCATGAAACTGCTTATACCTATGAACAATGAACAGCTCATTATATTTTATTTAAATGAAAACGTAATACCTACCTATTTTGTAATACACTTACTATTATTTCTATTAAATATTCGTTTCCACAAGAAAAGGATTTACTACACAAAATATAAGGGACAACCCAAAAATAAATTATAATTTTATACGTTACGTAGCTTACATAATGGTTTCATATCTAGTAACTCAAAAAGCTGAAAATTTAAAGTATATCAATAGGATCAATAAATAATAAGTACAATACATAGCATGCACGTAAATAATTTTATAATTTATGCATAGGTTACTTATATGTATTAAATACTGGTGAGAATCCTCATAAAAATAATATTTATGCCTGAAATACTCGAAAATATTTATTTTTTATTTCTTCATGTTCTTATTTAATGTTAAAAAATTGATTACAGTAATATTATACGTAGAATAGATTAATTGTTTAGATTTCAAAATAAAATTTTAACCACGATCGTGCCTATAAGTATTTAAATTATTTAAATTACATTTATTATAATTTATATTTTATATTATGTTATTATAGGCAGTAGGTAGGTAAATAATAACAGTAATAGTATGTTATATCCATTACATTGTAAAAATTCTTCAGCATACTTATACTTAAAATTAAACTTTGAACTTTAAAATCATTAGTTCATTATCTCATAACAATATTTTTTATCATTCGTTTTTTTAGTTACGATTATGGATGAGAACTTTTAATTTTTTATATTTGTCTAGAAAGGTCGTTAAACAAAGTGATGGTCGATTGATGCTGTGTAAATATTTTTTTATAAATTATACCACAAAAAGATGATATTTACAATTTTATTTTGCATATTTATTATGTTTCCATATTTTTTCGACTGTAGTTATTGCATATAAATCTCGTTTATTTGAGAATATTAGCCAAATTAAAGGCATATAAATACACATCTGAAAAATATTAATATTATTGGTTAGATAATTCAGCATCTTGACTATACCTCCGCGACACGTGTAGGAAGTAGTATTCAGTTATCCAACTCTCATGGAAGAAAATTAAGAAGTTTAAACAATTCATTTCGAAGTTTTTATTAATTAGATAAACCATAATTTTTAAATTTTTTTTTGCATAAAATATTATAATTTAGGTAGATACCATATTTTATACATTCATTTTTTTAGAGAATATTTTAAATACATATTCTTTTATGAATAAATCGAATCCTCAAATTCTTACATTTATAATTTAGATCATAAATATATTTAATAATTTGATAACAAGTTATAAGATATTACATATTTTTTATATTATATTATATAAAAATTATAATTTATTTTTTATTTGTCAACCTTTCTAATCATGCAAATGATAAATATTGAAATATTCATGAATTCATGAACAACCAACCATGAAGATAACATCAGAAGTTTATATAACTTTAATGTGTATACAATGGCTTATTGGTAGTCTTTCAACGTTTATTTTTTAATTTCTGTAAATAAATATTAGAGAAAATTAGTTTGATAAATGAAACCGAGATTGAAACGATTTAAATAAATATTAAAAATACATTAATATTACCTATGACCCTTGGAAATACTCTTTGCATGTTTAGAAAAGTAAACTACATCGTGGTCTAGAAAGTAAAACGTATTGTCATTGAAGTAATTGTTAAATTTCTTTGTATTATGTAGATTAAAGTCAATAGATGTCATTTCTGGAGGTCATGTCTGCATGTCACCCACCTCTGTTTCAAAATCGTACATGCTCTGTGTCTGTATAATATTATCTTGTATACGTTGGGTTCGACGATTAATAATATTTGTTGAAGATATTTCAGAAATCTATACACAGGGATAGTCTGATTCATTAAATGTTCTTAAAATATGTTAACAGGAACGGTTTTTTATATTAAATAAAAAACGTCCATAGCATGGTGTGCCTACAACTACCTAAATAGTATAAATACCTCGATAAATACTAAATAAGTAAAAATTCCATAAAAGTTTTAAGTCAGATATAATTTTAGGAATCAAGAATTAAGACTTTATTATTTTATAGCACTAATCCTTTTTCATTAATTTCTATATTAATAGGAAAGCAAAAATCAAATTTAACTTTCCATCCTTTATCAAGGATGACTTTTTAGTATTAAGTTTTAGATTCTGAGATTACAATGCTGTGTTTAAAAAAATATATTTTTAGGTGATATCAATTTTCAGAATATTAAATTTGCTTCAATCATTTACTTTGATGGTAGTTTTTGGTCCTAAGAAAATATGATCTAGATTGATCTAGTTTGTCCTTTGTTCAAGAAACAGTAGAAAAACCGGAACTTTTAAACAACGCCAGTTTTCAACAAAATCATTTTGTTGGCTGTCATTGTAATTCAGAAATAAGTATAATCGTTGGAATTTAAAATTTTTACCAAATATTTGAATTTAAATTTGTTTATTTGATATATTAATAAAGTCCTCGAAAGTTCCTCGAAAGTTATTCTTATAGCAGTTCAAAAATTTCAAAATTACATACAGAAATAATTTTTTTATTTTATAAGCCTTTAAAGTTGAAATATCAGAGAAAATCTGAAATACTAAACCCGGCACAATTATGGTCGTATGTGTACTCGGGTAAAGTAAATATTTACCTATTCGGTTATTTATTATGTTACGCTAATATATTGCACTACTTCATTGTTGTATTAAACAAAAATTGGTTATAATTTGTTTCTTTAGTATGTGATAAAATATATTTTTAGTATCATTCATTGCAGTGGCACATGTATGATATCTGAACAGTGCAGGGAGTAGGGGGATCAATGATGGAAAAATCTAGACAAAATATTCCTTTATAGTATCATCATAATATATGTTCCTCGAGATATTCCTATAATCCTTTTATAGATGGTATGAAAGTCTAAAAAAATATATTTTCTTTTTGCAATGATAATTTATGATATTTATGTTTATCGTAGTTTCTTAAAGTATATAATATTTGATTAGTTCAATTAATTTTTAAATAAAAAATTTTGTTATAAAATTAAAAAAGTGTAAATAAACATCTCCTAGGTACTTATTGAAAACGACGCTCCTACAAGAATCAAATAATATGTGTGGAAAAAGATGTTCTAATTATGTGTCATAACTCATTAGTCATAATTTATAAAGTAAGTTATGACTGTTTGGACCATGAAATCATTCTTTTCGATCGCCTTCAGATGTTTATTATTATATTGGATTACCAGCTGTGTGCCTATACAAATTACGGTATACATTAGAGTCTCTAAATGTGTAATCAGAGCGTGTCCTCACTCCTGAATGTTGTATAGTAGTGTTGGCCAAAAATTAGACGTTTGAATAAAAGAAAAATCAATTTTGTCCACTGTGATATAGTAATGTATAATTTGATGGTTTATGTATTATTATGTTAGTGTGTAGTGGACGTTTGGAAGACGGAACAGAACAACGCGCATTCCGATAAAATAATCTATTATATTTTTGAAAATAGTAAAGTCGAAACGGAGAAACTGTTGGTCAACATACGTATTTATTATTATTACTATTATTATTATTCATTATTTTTTTTCGACGGAAATTCAATGTTACGTACACGTACAGCTGCAGTATGTGCGAAAGGGTGAAAGTGAATTGGACGTTAACTCGTTTTTGTGAAGAAAAAAAATAGTTAAAAAATAACCCGTCTACCTTGTGCCCCCGCCTACAACGATAATTTCTCACGCAAACCATTACCATATCCGATTATACTCACGACCACCAGATGCAGATTAAATGTCGTAGGAGTGAAATTTGATTGAAAACTATCAAACAGCCAGTAAATAATTGATCGATGATTTTTATTAAATTACCTACCTTATATTTTATTACTGACATACTAATATATTATATTGTATAAAGACATAAAGTGGTTCGAATAAATAATTTTGAAAAAATCAGTTAGGAGCGTATTATAGCGCATTATATATTATTCGTACGTCAATGTTATAAGTTATAAAACACAATTATACAACATATTAAGAATCAATAAACCTCAAAACTTGTGTACAAATAAAAAATTAAATGAAGATGTTGATTGAAGATGACGATTTTCAAGATGAGAAACTAAATACAGATAAGCTGATACCTACAGAAATTATTACATAGGTAATATAAATGCGAGTATGCAGTTATTACTGTTTTCTTGATTTGAACAATTTTATCAGTTTCTGACTCGCGACACACTAGAGACTCACGTATTACCATAATGTGTGTCTAACAAATTGTTTATTTATATTGTACGTGTTCAAACTTCAAAGTATAAATAAATGACATTTTTATGGCATTATGACGTGATATAATTGATCTATACGACTATACTCTATAATCTATGCCATGGTGTTATGGTCCATACACGCATTTCCGAAGTAGTAGAATATTATATGCTTCGATTTTTTATTTTTTTGGTCTTCACTACACAGAGTAAAATGTTCGCTTCATACAACGAGTTATAAACGAAATTAAATTTTTATATTTCATCGTCTATTAGCATAATATTTTAATTTTAGATACTAAGCAGTGAGCGAATCCGCAAGGGCGACGACTGCATGTATTGACTTTACAAAGTGTTGTTAGTGTTGTTAGTTTAGTGTGTTATTAATTAATTGTTGTGTCTGTCATCACCCTTTGAAGCAGTAAAAATGCTTCAATCGTCAACCTCAATAGGTTTTCTGGTAGAAAAGTGAATTGAGTTGGTACTTTTCTTGAAGAAAAATAAAAACATAATTATTAGAGACAACGGGAATTTGTATGCGAAACCTGCAGTTTTCGACAAAATCAATTTTCTTATTTTATTGTATAGGTAATTTAAAAACGAATAACCGTAGAAACTTACATTTTTCACCATACATTTATATTAGATTATATAAACACGTCATAATTTTCTATATATTGAATATTCGAAATGTAATACAAAGCTCTACAATAAAATGAAAAATAGTTAAGCGCAAATCTACAATATTTTTTTATGAATGATTTAAGTTAAAATTTTGAAATTCGCAAAAGTGTGCAAATTGTCTTTTAGTTAAAAATGTACCAATACATAATTTAAAATTATTTTTGATATTCATACCTAAGGTTTGCAAATGTAATACAAGGTTGAATATAACTTTTACTTACTAGAATTATAAAAAAATTCTGTGTGAATCCACAATAATTTTTTATGAGCTTGACAAACTTGAATATTCATTTGTGTAAAATCACTTTTTCTCGAAAATCGATTAAAATAATGTTATTCAAAGAGTATTTGTAGAAACTATACAATTTTTACTCAATGAAATTTTCAAAATATGTAGACTAATTTTTAATCTGTTAGACATGTAGTCCACTTTGTACTTTTCTAAATAAAATGTGTTCTCTCTCACTCTAATAGAAAAATTAAACTTTTTTAAAATTTTGATAATTTTGATTGTTCAAAAAGTTTGAAACATTAAATTAAGATCCCTGCACATAAATTGCACTTATTATATTTGACTATGTATAGGTACACTGCACTTTATAGTGCCATTTTCAAAATATTGAGATTTAATTAAAAAAGTTTAAATTTATTGAAATGTCTATAACGTATTCATAAAT
Source organism: Myzus persicae (assembly GCF_001856785.1). Taxonomy (NCBI): domain Eukaryota; kingdom Metazoa; phylum Arthropoda; class Insecta; order Hemiptera; family Aphididae; genus Myzus; species Myzus persicae. The sequence goes on from NW_019103937.1 coordinate 70,751, forward strand.
AATATGCTTAGTGCTTATATCAGTGGCGTAGTCAGGATTTTTTTTCGGGGGGGGGGGGGCTGATTTTTTACACAGCGGTGGTTTAGTTTTTGATCGAATACCATAGACCATTAAAATAATTTTTAAATTTTATTAACATTTCGGGGGGGGG
>NW_019103937.1:73246-217884 GCF_001856785.1 Myzus persicae
GATATTGGGCAATGTAAATTGTGAAGTATTTATACAAATAATCTGCATAATATATTATGTTTTTATTGTAAATTATTTATATTACATTATTATACATAATTAAATAATCATCAATATAACATAATATATAATATATTAATATTGTTTTTATTTTTTTTACAATAAATTACTATACTATTTATACTAATTAATTAAAATTAAAATTAAATTAAATTAAATTATTTATTTTATTTAAATAAATAAATATTTATTTAAGCACTGCACAATATAAACTGAGTGACAGTATACTACAACTAAAGTAAAACTGTACGTACCAAAATTATATGCGATAAGATATTTATCAGTTTCGTTATTGGAATATATAGTGCATTCACAAAATGTCATTAGTGGACCAAAAGATAGACGTAACAATAGTAACATATAACTATTTATACTTTATAAGAAAAAAAAATAATATTAATATATTATATATTACTATGTCACTCAGTTTATATTATGCAGTGCTTAAATAAACATTTATTTATTTAAATAAAATAAATAATTTAATTTAATTTAATTTTAATTTTAATTAATTAGTATAAATAGTATAGTAGTTTATTGTAAAAAAATAATATTAATATATTATATTATGTTATATTGATGATTATTAATTATGTATAATAATGTAATATTAATAATTTGCAATAAAAACATAATATATTATGCAGATTATTTGTATATATACTTCACAATTTACATTGCCCAATATACTTCGGACATTGTATACAATGCCCGGTCACTGTATACAATGCCCGGGCATTGTATACATTGTCCGAATTTTCCACTTCGCCCGTAACATATATATGCGATACTCAGTCAATTGGCTCTTAGAATATGCAACTAAAAATATGGTTCACTATTTAAAAAATAAATAAAAACCTGAACAATTTATTATCATTAAAAAAAAAAAAAACAGACCTCAAAAATCAGAAATTGCAGCTACAAACAATTGGGATTTTAGGCACTTCTATATAATTTCGTCACTTCACTCATCTCGGAGTAGGATGATGGTATTGGTGAACCTAATTATTATCATACTTTTGAATTAAATAAATTATAGTATTTAAACAAATAACTTCAATCGAAACCTGTTTGACAACCTAGCTATATAGATAGTATTTCTTATTTAAAAATGTTCAATTATTCATAAAAAATTAATGATTTAACATTTCTAAAATGTATTGTATAAAATAAATATTAAAATGTAATATGTTATATGTATAATAGTGACCTTGTATATTAAAATGTCAAGTCTTAACACCTAAAGCTACAAATTCAATTACAATTTAAAAGAAATATTAATAAATAACATAGTTAGGTGTAGATAATTATAATAGATAATTTCAAACTTAAATCATAATAGGTATTAACATTTAAAATGTTTGAATGCGATATTAAAAATGTGTTAGTTATAGATAGAGAGGTATTTACTATTTACTATATACGTAAACAGTAGTGTATATATAAAATGGGGGTACCTATGTTTAAGTTTTATTTTGCTTTACTTATTAGTTATTACTGTCCTTCTAACTTACAATAGAATTCAATTACATTTAGTTATATCATTTATAGACCATTGGGTAAATTTAAAGAAATTTATATGTATTAATTAATATAATTATTAATTAATTTCGAGTTAATTAGACCTTATTGGCTAATAAGTGTGGAGGCGTTAATAAACGGGTCCACGAGTGCAATTGAGGTGAATAATAATTTAATTAATTATTTAGGTATAGTTTTAGGTGTAAAGTATAAGTTGGATAGGTTTTCATTTTTTTTCGGTTTATGGTTATCAATCTGTTAAATATATGAAAAACTTAATTTTTTGTATCAGTTTCGGAAGAAAAAGTTTCATTCACAATATATTACTATCATCAGGTTTTCGATAGTCCTCTTAATTGTTATTATTACAAATTCTCATCTTCCATTATCAGTTAATTTTAAATGTGAGTGAAAGTGATATAATAGTAAATAGTAATATGTTCTTATTGTATCTATCGTATTTAATATTCATGTGTATTGTGTATCCATTGTAAGTATATTTGTATGTACTATGTACATTTTCGTCGTTCATGTGTGATATACTGATATGTATTAATACAATACTAATGGGAATTCATTAAAAACTGAAAACATTGATATTAAACAATTAAACCATTAATCATCATTTAAACTATTAACTATTATACATGATACATGGCACATGCAATGATTTAAGTGATTTCAGATTTGTATCATATTACATTTTTTACAATAATATTTAGTTTGAAGTTTATAATAATAATATATTATATACGTTTATTGACCATGGCCTATGAGAACTCTGCAATAAATGTTCTATAATTCTAACAACCCCGAAATGTAAGGGTTATACTCTAACTGTGCCTATGTTTGGAGCCCAATAATTTTAGTAACCTTCATTTCTTCTTACGGTATTTATTAACTACTTACAGAATATATATAGTATATATAATTATATAGTGCTATAATATAAGTCGGGCATTATGACAAATGGACACTGAAAAGACTTTAGGGACAAAATAAATTAATAGGCACTTAATAATACTAGCTTGGTAAACAAATTAGTTAAGAAAAACATGGAGGGGTTTTTTAAATTCTTTTTTATGTTTCTTTGTATTCCATATAACTGCGTAATGCGTAATATAAAATAATTTATAGCTTTTTAGTTTACTTATACTCACTACTCAATATCCAGGGTATAAAATTTAAAATTTAATGTAGGATACCTTAATATACATAATACTAACTGCACTTGGTACGATATTTATAGAATATATTTAGGTATCTTTCATATTATTCATTGCTATACATTACAGAGACGGTCAAACGGTGGCAAAAGAGGATATATCCGATGACCTTTTTTTAATATTTGTAATAATATTATATATTATTGATATTATTTATGAAGTAAGTGATATGAATAATATTTGTTTTTAATAGTCTGATACAACATGAATATTTGTTCACAGTTTTTGATGTAAATTTCTTTTTTTTCTGATTTAAAACCAATTTGTTCTATTGGAGGTAAAAACAGAAAACTACACTTATAAAATGTATTTTAGTCTAAAAGAAAATATTTGTGTGAATAAAATAATTATTAAATTAACAGCTCCAGCATAGAAACAAATATATAATGTACCATAAAGCTTAACTTTCCAGGTTTTTTCTTCATTTCTTTTCGTTTTTTAACGTTTATTTGAAACATAGGATCTATTAAGTTTTTTACAATTATCATATTTGATGTTGGTAGGTATTTAGGTATGATAACATGAATAATATTATAAAAGGAATTAAGTACCCTGCAGAGATATTATTTTTATAGGTAGGTAGTTAAATTAAAAATATGATTACAATGTTAATTTAAAGCTTTAATATTTATAAATTGTGTTCCTAGATATTATGTTATTCTAGAGTAGTCTCAGTGATTTGGCTATTATAGCTGTTTGCGGTGTTGTGAATATAACCCCAAGTATAGAGAAGATATAAGAAGTATAAGATGAATTTGAGGGAAAAACCGATTTACTAATTTAGGCACAATTATTACCTATTAATACATTTTTTAGTTTATGTTTTTTTTATGATTCTCATTCTTTAACATGACAAAATTATTTAACTGCCACGAGTGCTACTGATATATTACGCACCTGTTTGATAATAATGAAATTATGAAAGTATGTATACAGTAGGTATCAAATGTTTAGCTAAAAACATTATTTTATTATTTTTACCTTTAGATATGTATACTATACATACATGCTTAAAACCGTGTCATGGTTAAGCTACTGCTCAATAAATTTACTCAATACATTATAATATCTATATTCTATAGTATTATACTACCTATATTATTCCGCATTATGTTATGTTTTTTATTTTAATAAGATGTATGTTTAATAAAAACTGTTGTCCCATATAATCTCATTTCCCAATATATCATATTTTATTGCAGATGGTTATCTAATGAAGATTCCTCTTAAACAAACTCGATACGCAACTAACCCGTTTACTATATTACGTGATCAAAATGTCCAGACAGCAATACGCTCTGACCTGAGGGGTCGCGCACGCGTTGCGACTTTAAGAGATAGCTGAAATTTCTAAGTCAAAATCCGTGTTGAGCCTATACTCTCCTATAGATTGACCTCAAACCTTTCTTATTCTAGTGAAGTATACCTACTATAATTCAATTGCACTCCAATGTCTGCGTTCTGCCATTCACTGTCCCTAGGACATTTTAGATGCCGTTTGAGTATGATTGTATACTGTGTATAATATTGTTTTTATATATTATCATTTACCCATTTTAATATCTTTGGAAAAAATGCACGCACAGGGTGATTTAGAAAGTCGACACAATATTAATGATACGGTCTGCATGCGCTCTTGACGTACCTACGTGTATAGAAATCACACATTCATTTATATATTGGCGCCAACAACGTGTTACGTCGTTACATACAAAACTCATTTGTTTCGGTACAAAACGTTCTTACCTACTTTTTGAACAAACCCACCAATCATACTTTTATTATTTATTTATAAACTACTCAATCAAAACGACATCCGACGTACCTACATGCGTAAATTGGCTACTAGGTATTACTTAATATTTTGGGTTCTAATAGGCAATTGTTCGTTACTTTAGTGAATTTTATACGCTATACTCACTCGCATATTAATTTTTTGTACAGTGCCTGTTTAACTGTTTATAGAGTAGAAACCGAGTCAAGATTCGGCACTTTCAATAGGGGATAGACTTTGATTTGAATGTTGAGTTTATACTTTATAATATTATAATTTAAGCTCTTGGCTTCTCTAGATTGGTATACTTCAATATAAATCTATATGTTTTAAAAATATAATTATTTTCTTTCAACTTAAATACACTGTACCAACAGTATCTATATACAGTATAATGTATTGAATATCGAGTCAATAATCATCGTTATATGCTATTTCACCTAATATATTATATTAATAATAACATAGCAATATTATGCTAATTTATTACTATATGCTATTACGATAAAAATGAAACAAAAGGAAATACAATGATAATAATTTTGTACTTCTTTATTTTTACACTGGGTAGCAGATAAGAAATATTATTTCAGTACAATTATATGCGCAAATAAGACGAGAACGAATGCCTTTCCCTCGATAATAATAACCGGATCCAAGCCCATAAACATAGATATAATACTGCTTTAGATCGGTAGTGGCTATTGCAGGTGAAAACGTTGAAATTATATCGATGTTGCTTATAGAACTGTAACAATCCGCTACTTTTATAATATTAAATAGATGATCAAAATTAAAATATCCGTATTTAAAATTTAAACAAAACTTGTTTTATAATACTTATTCATTATTGGTTTACTGTTTGAAATGTATTGGATTTAAATTACAAAATTAGTTTGTACTAAAATATATTCACTCTATAGGTATAATGAATAATAATGATAGAGTTCTACAAAATTACATAGTAGTACATAGGTACCTGTACTTACCGATTTCAGTTGATTATTAATATTTTTAAATACCTATATCATTTATTATATTACAACATACCATTTTTGTTCGTATCGAGTAATTTTAAATTATAATTTATTCATGTGTAATACTGTAATGCGTGTTATGTGTTTATGCATTTTTTTAACAAGTTTATTTGAGGTTGATATAATATTTAAAACATTTTAATGAGATGAGCGACACCCGGTTTGAAACTTAATACCCATAACGATTATATTATTATTTTATGGCAATGATTTAGGTCATTCCAATAAGAAAAAAGCGTGTACACTGACACTGTCGCAGTGCAGGTGTCGTGGTGACTGATGAATGACGAATAATTGAAAGGAAATTTACAACAGTTTAATGATATGTAGGTAGTAAGGTATTCGTACCTAATATTTTAATAAAATCAATATATAAAGTCTCATTACTGTAATAGCCAATAGGTTTAGTAATATTATAAAAGTCACCGTTCTTGTATTTAAAATTAATAAAGTGCAGACAGTTTAGTTTAAAATGAATACAATATTCTATGTTTAACATAAAATAATGAATTCCAATACAGAAATGTCTTGGCTTGATTAATTATTCTATGTACCAAGTCAGTTCTACCTACGATGTTATGGATAATATTAAGTAGGTATTAAAATGATTAATTAATGATAGTTTTTATATCAGTACAACCAGAAATAATGTATATTTTAATAGTAAAATGATATAAATAGGTAATATGTTAATTGTCTGAATGATGTATCGTACAAGGGTATTCATCATATTGTTTAATTGGGCTTACGATCTAAATTTAATTCTAATTATTCGTCTGTAAATATATTATTTTGGCTATATATAAAAAATTTCAACCATAAAATAAACACATTGGACGTCAGTGTCTTTATCCAGTAGGTATCCTCCAACGCAATATTATTTAAGTGATTTGGTTTGAATGGTGATTTATAATATTTTATAACCGGTGTGCATATTATATATTATTATTTAATAGGTAAGCACTATAGGTTAAGGTCGTGTTAATGCCGCTATTATTAATACATTTTATTCATAAAAAAAAAACATTATTTATTTACTGGATGAATATAGGTGCATACATAATCGAATTACATTTACATAATAGGTATACAAAATATACATTATATAATATATTGTAAATTAATATATCTGTATTATCTAATTACGTATATGAATTTAAAAATAAAAATATGTTCTATAATACTAAATATAACTTTTTAAATACATTTCAAATCTGTAGCTGAGCATTTCAAGATATTAAAAATGCGATATGGTTTTTGTCATCGAAGTATCAAGTTTTAAAGTTCATAAAATAAATAATGATTTCAAACTAGTTTTAAAACAATAATTATTATTATTGAATAATAACTATTTAATATAGAATATGGATAACAAGAAAATATTTTAAAAATATTAGTACACAGTAGGTAGGTAGTTATATTATGTTCCATAAATTATGTGGTATACGAAATATTTAGATAAAATGTTAAGTAAAAAGAAAAACACTGTACAAATAATAGATCGTTTGAAAAGGCTAAGTGAAAGTGTAGCAAACTTCAGTAACACGATGCGAATGGATTTGAATTTTTTAACGGTAATCGACAATCAACCTTGTATGAATGGAAATTAACGTTGTTTTTTGTATGACAAGATTCATGTGTTTATATTTTAAGCAAACAGTTTCACTTTGGAATAATCTTGTAAAGATAATTTAATGCAACACATTTTTTTCTCAAATGTATTTTCCATGTTGTCGTATTGTTGGTACCTACGTAAGTACTATTGTTACTTGTTACTTGTTAGTAATAAACGGTCGTCTAGTTATAGATGTGAAGATGTGATAACTTATAAGATGTGTTGTGTCTTAATTTTTAGAATTTCTACAATTAAGTTTGTGATGTCATCTTGTTATTATTATCTGTGAACAATTTATACATTGAACTTTTTTTTTGTTTAATTGGTATCTTCTAGAAACTATATCTATCTATATAAGAATGATTCCGTTGCGCCCATGCACCTATAATGGCTTATGAATATATGTTTCATAAATAATTATATTTTACTTAAAAATTGAATTTCCAAATAGGTGTGAACTAAGATTTTAACTGATCCCTCTATTATTAATCTCAACTGTATAAATAATTAAAAAGTATACATTTGTTTTTAATAAGATAGAACATCGTGTAATTATTGTTACTTAAAACGATGTTCTTCAACCGTTGTTTCTGGAAGCAATTTTTATCTAATTTCTACACTAGAGGGTTACATTTCCAGCACATTTCAAATTCGATTTTAGTTATTTTGTTGTAATTTAAAAAATATTATTCGTGGGTATTTTAGCTTTTAGAGTATATTATTTTATTGTATACACACAATGATGATATTTTCAAATGCATTTTTTTCGACAAAAATGAATTTAATCTACTGTACTACTGTAATCTAATATTAAAATAAATTACTTTCACAATTATTTAATAAAATATACTTAGTAATATTATAGGTTGACAGACAAATGATTTTATATCATTGAATTCAAATTTAACACGCATCTATTGCAGTGACACACTAGACACCTAATATCGTACAGCAGAGCGTATCCACTTAGCCGCTTTTATTTAGTTTTGGTATTCTCCGTCAAAAAGCTTGATGAAATGTTGATACATAGGTCCTCATATTTTGTTAGTACAGCACTAAAAATATAAAAATACAATATTACATACAACATATTTTTTTTTATAGATATTTGAAGTTCAATTTTTAATGAAATTAGATATATGAATTATCAAATAACAATTTTTGAGCAGGTAATTTGTTTCTACGATTCAAGTTATTTTGTTTTTATCAAAAATATATTAATTTTAAGGACTTTTCACCATTGCATATTATATATTATTATTTTCTACGTACTCGAATAATAAAATGTCAAGATACTTCTACTAATTTTAAGTTATTTATTATTTATACCGTGGTATAAAATGGCACAAACCTATTAACACAATAACACAGTTCTTTAATGTATAGGTACGTATTTTATATCTATATAATTTAATAATTATTATTATGCAATGTATGCGATGTTTTGTCAAAAATAAATTCAACCTACCATATTACCAATTATAAAAATAAATTACTAATAAAAACGACAGTAATATTAGTTAATCATGAAATATCTTCAGAAGTGGAGAATCTGCTCAGAATCGTTTTTCGTATGCATTGATTTATTATTAAATATAAATTAAAAACAATTATCCATTACAGTGACCTTCCTCTCTATGATGAGGTACACTTGATGTACTACACAAGTTGACTCACTATCCATACCCACCCCATTTTTCGTAATTTCCTCACCTCACGCAACTTTTCCTTTAATAATAAATGTATTTAAATTCTGATTTTCGGAATACTTAAATATATACTTAAAAATTATATTTTAAAATTTTTGAGATTTTTTACTACCTGAGAAGTGTGAAGTTTCCTTTGATACAAACTTCTATTATTCAAATGAGAACCCTCCTCCCACTATTTTATACTGTAAGTTAATTAATAGATTATTTTTGTGAAAACTTATGTGTTCTTACCTATACCTAATTCAAATTTCAAACGAGTAGTTTTTCATATTAATATGCTTATAGTTGTATACTAAGAATGATTGTCCTTAAAAAGGATTGTACAAAATTATTAAGTAGATGTTATACTAGATTTTGCATATATTTTTCTTAAACTATTTTTAAAAATTATAAACTTTGATAGATTAATATAAACTATAATTTTCATATCATCCTAGTACCCATATTTTCTATAAATAAATTACCACGAATCTATTACTCTATTACCCTTAGAATTTTAGAAAACAAAGTTAAATAAATCATAAGCTACTAGTTTGAATTTCGATTCTGATACGTCAAAAATGTTCAGTAAAATTATAACTATACGCTAAGTAGTTTACATTAATAAAAGGGGTTCTAATTTGAAAAACAGAAGTTTGTACCCCAGCAGTAGTGCAATATATTGATTACAGTACTCAATAGTCGTACACAAAAATCCTAAAAAAATAAAGTTATGGTCTTAAGTATATTTAAGAATGCTAAAAATCAGACTTTGAGTAACTAAATTATTGAAGAAAAAGAGGGTATATTACCTTATATTATTGCAAAGCAACTTTCTTATTGTTTCATTTTTGTTTGATACAAAAATATGTTTGTTGTTTTTGTAGTTCACTGCGTTTCTGACTTAATAGTTTACACTGATTTATTCAAAAAAATATCTTAAAACATTTCACTCGTAATTGTTAATTACTATGAACTATGATACCTATATTATATTTACTTAATTTTGGATAACATTTAGAGAGCCGTGTGAATTATTCTTGGAAGCGAAAACAAAATATAAAGTCATGTAATAATGGGTTTTTGAACAAATTACATTTCTCTTACGCAAAAGTAATTAATTTAAGTTTTTTATAATAAATTCCACTTCCTATACAACAACTACTCAATTAATTTCAATTTTTATGTTTAAAAATTCTATATTTTTCTAATATTTGTTATCTAATTTGTAAGAAAAGTTTGGTTTTTTACATATTATGTTTTGATATTTGATAGTTAATGTATTATCTATTCACAACTTAATATTAAAATAATAAAGTCACATAGAACAGTATATACAATATACATACCTATAAATACGTAATTGGTTTTGTTTTCCTACCAGTAGGTATAAGTACTCTTTATTTCCATATAACAATAATTATAATTACCATCTTAGATATGAAGGTAACAATGTTATAATATTGTGGATATCTTTGCAAAACTTTATATTTATTTTGTATTACTCTTTATCTTCTACGCAAGCATCGCCTTCAGAAGATAGATAATCATAAACTTATTTATAAACTCAACTTGTCAATGTTTTTATTTAATTAATAAAAAATTTTAAAAATACCACATGTCATGCAGAATAAAATATTTAACAAATATTTACTAATATTTATTTATAACTTTTAGTTGTAAGTAGGTAATTCATTTTTAGTCGGCAAATAAAAGAAATTAGAAAAGTTCTAATTGTATTATAATTCAATTATTACTAATTTTATTCGAGCAAAACAAAATAACAAAACTAGTTGAAAATTTAAAACTCAAATAGGTACCTTCGTTTTTTGTATTATTATTATTTTTTATTTAACTATTCTTTAAATAGTGCGCCTGACTTGTAATCATTATATTAAAGGAAGCGGCTAATATAAAAACAATTTAATGGCGGTAAGCTTATATTATAGTTCGCACTCATTTTTTTTTTCGTATTAACCAAAAATTAAATGTATGTATAACCTTATGCTATGATATATTAATGTAGGTATAATTACCAATTTTGATGGACTAGCGTTCATCGTGCGTGTTCCAATTGATTCTGGAGCGAATGTAATGGATTGAAATAATAATAACTTCATTCACTCATTTAAGTGTCAATTTTTTTTAAATTTTATATAATTGAATATTAATTGTAATTTTATATGTATTATCACGATTAATCAACTTTAATTCTTTTAAAAAACAGGTTTGAAGTACTAATAACTATTAAGTACTATTATACTGTCACCGTTATCAGTGGAAACCGTGTGGTTAACATGTTACCTATACCTACCCACTATAATATACCTACCAAAGTACCAAATATAGTTGAAAATAATCAACTACTTCATCGTGGACAGTGTGGTTAGGTGGTTATTAAATGTGGTTTTTAATGACTAGTGAAATCGTTTTACCTTAACAATATTATTCAATTCGGTGAACAGTATGAAAACTCTTAACCCAGACCACACACGCAGCTACGGTACACGGTGATAGTGGAATACCTGCAATAGCGCATCTCCTGAAAATTGTCAAAAAAGTATATTTTATCCAATTTTCAATTAATTTTTTAACAATTGTTTAGGATTTAAAAACTTCATTAAATTTTACATTTATCAAACTTGTATAGGTACTAGCTAAAAATAAACATTAAAAAAAACTGATCTAAAGGGATGTTCAATTCGGTCAATTCAGTTTCCTCGTACCTATCATTTTTATTTTATAATCATTTATTATTTTTATTTTTATTTTTATTAAAATAATATTTTTATATAGATCAAAATTTAAAAGCAGTGATTTAGTATTCCCTAATTATCTATAATTTTTAGTATACAAATATTTTAAATATATTATATTTATAAAAGTTAAAATATTAAATCGTTATTTTAATATGTATATAACAATAAGCGGCAAATAATTAATATAGATTTTCGTAGTAGTATGTATTAATGGTATAGTCGTGCATGTAGACTGTAGTAAGTGTAATAACTATACCCACACGACTAATATATAAGAATCTAATAATTATTAATTAATAACAGTTAACCGATAGGCTATTTATTAATTTATTCATTATTGTTATTTGATTTCCATTTGATTTGCAGGTAAATTTTAAATAGGTTTTATATTATATATACAAGTATTACCTAGGTATTTATATATACAAGTATTACCTAGGTATATATAATATATAATACAATATACCTAGCAAGGTAATCTAATTTGTGTGTACATACTTATCTTAATTATATTTATATATAAAATAGAATCCGCACTACAATGCAATAAAAGTATTAGCTAGAAGAAATAATGAAGCACCATACGTAAGTATAGTAGTATACCTAATATAGTAAAATTGTTCTGTAGGTAATATATAATAAGATTGATTGTTAAAACGAATAAACGACATCAACAACATTTTGTTAAACAGTCTATAATTCATATTAGTTGTGCACAACTTTTCATAGTAAATATCATATTATATTGTTAACAACTGATGTTTTTAAAATATGACCGTGGAATGATCGTTTATATAACTGGAAAAAAAGAAAAATGTACTAGTCATCTCCTACATAATAGTTTTTGTGTTATACCTATTTATTTCTTTATACATATTTGATATAAACAACTACTACACCAGTACACCTATTACAGTCTTTTCGTCAGTTCACTTTGCTCTCTTCTTGCATATTTCTTTCACGCAGACATGGTTTGATTTACACCATGCTATATTATATTTTTATCGTCTTGGTAGGGGGAGTGAAGTCACGCGTATTGAACGAAAGAAAGTCTGTTTGCAGTTTATCTTCAGATATTCTCTATAAGCGTGTTAGCTTTGGGTCACGATATTCGGCCTTGTTACAAATATTATGAAATGGCAACGATAAATAATGTTGTTATTTTTAAGGTCATGAAGAGTTATCAGCGAGCAAGAAGTAAATGTATAGCTGCAGCCACATAATAATACATCACGGTGTATTCGACCTTTACAATCTCAAGTCAAAGTTTAGAAATTAGAACAATTTAAAATTACCTAGAATAATTAGTAGACCCATAGCTCGTAGTAAAACGCAACCAGTCATCTATAATTTTACTTCACTGGTATTTTTTTTTTATTGCTAGTTTGGATTATTTGTGTTTTAGATTCTAGGGGGAGCGATGGTTTTATGTACAATAATGACTTGTTTTATTTGGTCTGAACACACTTTTTATAGCAAAAATAATGCTTCAATTTGTTATAATAGGATGGCTTGTACTAGCAAAATAGATCTAGTTTGTACCTACTTTAGAGGTCAAAAGTAAAAAATGATCAGTAGTTTCTCAAAACAATCGGGAAAACAAAAATTAATTACGGAAAACGAGAATATTAACGCAAGACTAGACTATAATTCCAACAAAATGTGATGTTTTTTTGTAATTCAACAAGAAATAACCAACTAGAAACTCGACATTTTTATCAAATATTTTTACTAGTATACTATACACAAGACAGAATTTTCAACTAATTTTGGCTTTGTCTTACAGATATTTTAAATTTCTATAACCTTTTTTTAGTTAGTTTTTTTGATTGATGTCCATATTAAGCTGTATAATATATACTATTACATATTTTCTAATTATGGTTATAAATCGTCCTTTATGTATAGAGTATTATAAAAAATTAATGTTACAGAAAGGAGAAAGTAGGTTGTACGAAAATTAGAGTTATGATTAATTAATGATTAACAATCCTCTGTTTTAAAGTACATTTTAGAATTTGACATAATCAGAAAAATACATTAACAATTGTTGTTATTTAAATGTTATATAAAGCAAGGAACCTAGTCATTCGCGATGACTAATCTACCATGGTCTGTGATAAAGTAATACAAATTTGAGGTGTTATTATTGTTTTTGTTTTGTATAGACATATTATATTAATACATGCACATATTTTACCTTAAACATTTATATTTCACAACAATAGTACTTATGCTGTTATAATGAATTCAATTATTTATGAATAGACATTTATAAAAGGAAATCTGTATGTTGTTACTAAAAATATTACAACTCTTTTGTTTTATCACCACGCACTTGCCTATACACTCAAGCTCAGATGAAAACAATCGTTATCTCAGTACCCAAGAGGATGTAAGCGTAAAATATACCTTTGTCAAAAACACCTAAACCATAATAAAAAACGCTCTTCAAATTTATAATTTTGTAGCTAAGCTGTTCAAATGGAATTAGGATAAACATAGCATCTATATTAGAAAATGTTCTTTATATAAGCGAAAAGCCGGTATTAATCATCTATAGGTGCTTCAACATTGTAGGCTTTTCTTAAATACAATACATTTTATAAATATTACATATTATAATTTATTGTTTAAGATTATTTAAATGTTATCAGCGCATAAATTGTTTAAATAGTTAAAAATAAATAAATAGGTAGTAAAATGCCTATAGGTACTTAATGTTTCTTAAATAATAATTATTAGGATTAACATTTCCTTAGGTAATGTTTACCTAATTTACATAGTTTAGTACCAACTACCAATACGGCAATGCGATAAATTAGAAGTGCGGTTTTGCTATGTATAACTAACAATACATTGAAAGATACGTAATGAATACAGTATAATACAATTTAAGCTGGCAATTGGCATCCATAAAAAATAGTCAATGGTGAAACCACTTTACCGCTATATATATTCTATATGTGTTATAGTTTAATTTAAACTACGTCCTGATTCAACCTGCCTTTCTATTTTTAATTATTTTAATTCAAGTAATTTAATTTATCTCCTCGATCACCGACATCAACTTTGTCATATAATATAATACTTCTGATTCCTTCTTTTTTCTTTTTGTATCCTCATTATATACGCTATAATGTTATATGTAAAACAAAATATAAATAATTGCCAGTAAGTAACCAAAATATCATTAAAAATAATTATATCGATATTCGACAGGTACATACCAATGAATTTCAATAACTGTAAACAAAGTCCTTCTCCGTCTTTGTCTTCGCTCGTATTCCGTAAATTCTGTATAGACTACATTATATTTTTCTACTAACTTCTGTCTTAACTTTTAATCTTAAGATTATTATTTTAATATGTGTAAATATATAATTTAACAACACAATTAAATAGGCTCCTATTATACTAAATATATCGTGTGTAGGCAGCTGAGTGGCTCTATCTGAATTATCAATCTTAGACTTTTATATAAGTGCCTATAACATAAAAACATAAAATAGTTTTCTTTATTTTGAATACTTATGTTGAGTAGGTAGTTAAACAGAAGTTGAAGACATGGAATGGGGCTCTTGCAGGTATCGTATTGAGATATTTCGACGGGTAGGTTTAGATGCGATTAATATTTGAAGACTTGACTTTGAGCCCCAAAGTTGGATACCGTTAGTCCATATTTTTAGCATATACTATACAAAAATGTCCATATTTGTTTTTGCTTAATAATAATAATTGATGACCTGCATGTACTTTCGTGGACTGATTCATTCCGAGCTATATGGTATTGTAAAATATACCTAAATTGTAATTTAATATTTATTAGTTGTTTATTTCATTTCCATACCGTGGTCTGAAACTTTTATGCCAAGTCACATGAACAATTGATTCGTTTAATGATTTACTAAAATTGAATAAACAAATCATTGACAATTAAATCGTGTTTAAGGGATCATATAATACAACCATTATAAATGTTGAGCGGTTGTATATATATTATATTATGTAACCCAGCACTCTTACAAGTGTCGTAAGCCGAGATTAATCTAAAAACGTTATAAAACTTACTTCCTCCCAAGATTAACTCAAAATCTAATACATGTTTAGATTCGTCTAAAACATATGCTAGCTGAATGTAAAAAAATCAGTTATTATACATATTGTTGTTATTATTGCGTCTTGCGCAGTACCTATAATAAATATTATATACCTATATATAACCTGACGTATTGATAGATAGGTACCTAGATCTATACATAGATACTGCGATAAATGATAACGTATAAAATATTATATCTATATATTATGTTTACAACGACCTAATACAAATCATATACACTGTTTATCGATAATTTGTATTTTACCTTTTAACATGGTCGTTTCTTTAATTGTTTTGTTCTCGGTTACAAGCAGCCAGAAGAGAATAGAGCGTTACGGCTGAAAAACGACCGATACGGTTTAATGTCTGTCGACGATCCGTCGATCTACAGGCACGTAGATAGCTCGCCAAGTTCTCTGACCGATGGCCAGGCAGAACTCTTTACGCCTTTTTCGACATTAAGCAGTTACCTGGACGAGGTTGCGTACGTGGCCGCTGGTGGTCTCAGACACGGAGACGATGCGTATTCACGTAACAAATTCAATCAATTGGCGAGCGATAGCCTGCGAAGCAACCGGCCAGTGCCTGACACTAGAAACGCAAAGTGAGATCGACTATATTATTATACATACCAATCTTCCAGTAACCTATAATATTGCTGTTTAAACAATTTTAAATGTGTAACACGAAAAAAATCTGATAATTTTACAATTTAAATGTGCAGTCACGTCTCTCTATATATATATACTAAAAAAGCATGCCCGCACTCCCTGTTCTTTTTCAATAATATATTAATTCAAAATTTAATTTTTGGAATCTTTAAATGTATTTAGAGACAATATTTTTAAATTCTTGAGATTTTTTATTCTACTCAAGGAGTGTCTGTGGTGTTGCAAATTTATATTCTTTGAATGAGAAACCCCCTTGGTTTACTGTAAATTTTATTATTTAGAGGATAATTTTTATTAAAAAAGTTGGAATTGATGTACCTAATTCAAATTTCTTACGAGTAGTTTTTCAGTGATTAAAATTCTTATACTAAAGATAATTACAGTATATAATGTTACAAATAATTACATAAAAATAATATAAAGTAGATAAAAATTATTAAGTTGTAAACTTATATTGATTCTAGTATTTATCATGCTTGGATCATTTTTAAAAATTATTTCTATTGGTTAGACGAATATTAATCACTAACATTTTCAAATCACAATATCCTCATATCTTCCAAACCCATTTTCATAGATCTATATTATCCTCAGTACGCAAAATTAAATAACTGAAAAACTACCCTTGATACATCAACGTTTTCAAAAAAAAATGATCAGCTAAATAATTTATAGAAAAAAACGGAGGTTCTCATTTAAAAAACAAAAGTTTGTAACTCCATAAATGTATATAGGACACTCTTTAAATAGTGAAACAAATCCGATGAATTTTAAAGTACTATGGTATTTAAGCATATTTAAAAATTACAAAAATCAGATTTTGAATAATTGCATTATTGAAGAAAAAAAGGGGTGTTACAGTATAAGTATCTAATTCCGTATTGTGCTTACCTACTAAATTATATGCAATAGGAAGAAACGTTAAATAGACGATAGTGCGTCAGTAAGAAATTAACATTGAAATATTTGAAATATTCAAATTAATCTGTATCACGACAATTTTTCATTTTTAATATTCAGACAGGCACTATAATTATATAAAAATTATTTCCTTTCATAAACGAATTGTGACAGCATATTGTTACGAAGACGAGAAATTGTATGCGGTCAGTAATTTCGAGATTTATTGTCTTATAAATATGTTCAATTGTAGAGGATTAAAATATTATATTTTTTACTATTATTGGGTCAGCCAAATTTCTCAGAGTAAAAATAATTCCTTATTTATGTTAAATTCAAGTTTATATCATAATAATTACTTATTTCGTTGTTTTTTTTATCAAGATGTTTAACAAAGAAATATCGCATTGATCTACCTCAGACAAGTGTCATCATCACCTTTCATAACGAAGCCAGGTCTACTCTTTTGAGAACAGTTGTCAGGTATTATTTGAAATCATGTTTTTTTCCATAACAATATATTAGTTGTACATCTTGTACCTTCAGTTCATTTTAATTCACTGAATAATTATTTTATTATTATCTTAAATTTTAGCGTTTTAAATAGAAGTCCCGAACATTTAATAAAAGAAATAATTCTAGTGGACGATTTCAGCGATGACAGTAAGTATTTTATGACAACCATTAAATCTCGTTTTATATTATAAATATATTATACAACAATAAAATTATCATTATAGCCAAAAATCGATCTCATATTAATTGATTAACTATATACTAATAGATTTTTATTTTTACTTAAAGGTACTGATGGACAAGAATTATCAAAAATACAAAAAGTGAAGCTTATCAGAAATGAACAAAGAGAAGGTAAACATATATCCGACTTAAAGTTATAAAAATTGATTTAAATTCGATTAATTAAATTTGATAAGTTTCATCTTTCTAAAAGCCTAATGTTTAACATTTTCATATAATATTTTCTAACCCAACTGTTTTATTTATTTATATATATATTTATTTAAAGGCCCACGAGGGCTCAAGTACAGTATAATTATACTACAATGTTAAGCTTAACAGAAAACAAAATAAACATATTATAACTAATAACAGAGATTTATAGTAAATAATTAGTAAACTTGAGCAAATAAAATACGAAAAACAAATGTTTTATTTCCATAAATATATATTGTAAGTGTTGTAGATGTAATTATTAATTGATAATTGTATACTATATTTATTCTATAAAGCATGGCTTATACTATTTGAAGTTTATAAATGTATACATATATGGACACAAAATGAAATTATAAGAGCTTAAGTACTAACTATTTTTTATTAATATTTTAAAACAAAATTATATGTTTACCACAGGGTTAATGAGATCTAGAGTTCGCGGCTCAGAAATTGCGACGGCACCAGTGCTTACATTTTTGGACAGTCATGTAGAGTGTAACGTGAATTGGCTTGAACCACTTTTAGACCGTGTAGCGGAAGTATGTGATTTTGTTGTAATCATTGTTGCGTCTAACACGCGTGTCTTACCAAAATATAATATTATGCAATGTCGGGAATAAGACTTAATAGGTAATTTTATTTTAATAGGACCCGACTAGGGTGGTGTGCCCAATTATCGACGTCATAAATATGGATAACTTCCAATATATAGGAGCTTCGTCAGAACTAAGAGGTGGATTTGATTGGAATTTAGTGTTTAAATGGGAGTATTTGTCAAAAGAAGTCAGAGCTCAACGTCAAAAAGATCCAACTTTACCAATCAGGTAAATTAATTATTTACAAATTTTAAATGGTCTATAAGACTACGCCTAATATAAGACTCTCTATAACTGCATAAATTTATCGGTTACCATATTTACCACTTATATACTATTTGAGATTATGAGATGTGAGAATACAATGTTGTAACAATAATAATAACTGTGTAGGTACAATTTACATTCGTCACCCTTTAACTCAAGTGGTACCCAACTATAATATATAGTATTATATTATTATGTATAGGTACGCCCGCCTTTATTTTATTTGTGGGTCGTGTACAGATTTAATTTACATACCTACCTATTCAAGAATAATACCAATGAAAAGTTTAAACAAATTATAAATTAAATACCTAACAAATAACAATTGCAGTGTTTACATAGGTACAAATATTTACCCTGATTGTGTTTAGTTTGTAATAATATGTACCTAAATGGCTACATTTAAAACTAATATTATAATATGTTAAAAGACAGTCCCATATGCATAGGTATTATAAATAATACAAACAATGTTTTGTTTGATTTCACAGAACACCGATGATTGCTGGCGGTTTATTCGTGATGGACAAAGATTATTTCGTAAAACTTGGAACATATGACAAGGAAATGAACATTTGGGGTGGTGAAAATTTGGGTAAGGAGTGGTTTAAAAACTATTAAGTAGGTACTGAAACTATATAATATACCTATAGTTGTACGCGATCAACTCGTATTTATATGATAAACTATTGAAGAACCATATAAATAAAATAAATTATAATGCACGTAATGATGAACAAATAATGTCGATCGTTTTCATTGCGCGCGTATATATACCTATGTTTTTTTTTCATTTGCAGAAATATCGTTCAGGGTGTGGCAATGTGGTGGTAGCTTGGAAATCATCCCTTGCTCGCGAGTGGGGCATGTGTTCCGGAAGAGACATCCTTATACGTTTCCGGGAGGCAGTGGCAATGTTTTCGCCCACAACACTCGTCGAGCAGCTGAAGTATGGATGGACCGTTATAAGCGATACTATTACAATGCCGTGCCACTATCTAGAATCGTTCCATTTGGAAAGTATGCTATTCGCAATTATATAGTACCTAATAATGTGTTCTAAAAATAAGTAAAAGTCGATGACAATAATTTAATGTGTATTGTTGTTGTGATTTTCTAGCATAGCAGATCGATTGGCGTTGAAGAAAAATCTCGGCTGTAAACCGTTTAAATGGTATTTGGATAACGTTTATCCGGAACTTAAATTGCCAGCGACTGTGGACGAATTCGTGGGCAGTATTAGACAGGGCTACATGTGCTTGGATACATTAGAAAACCAAGTTGGAAAAACGGCAGGCATCTTTCCTTGCCACGATTACGGTGGCAATCAAGTATGTACATAATTATACAGTTTACAAAACCATACCTTTGCAAAGAACTGCAGCAGCGTTATTATAATACAAAATATATAATAGTATAAACCAAATTATTATAATTAAAATAATTTTTTTACAGGAATGGACATTTACAGTAGGTGGATCGATTAAACATGATACAATGTGTTTATCTCCGACAGATTATTCATCCATGAGCTTAATAATTATGAAACCCTGCGATTCAACAACCGACGAAGTTAGTATAAAAATTATTTATTTGTTGTTGTAGCATCGTGAATTCTGCGGGGTTGTTCAAATTGAAATATGAAAATATTATTATCCGCGATGCTCGGAGTGTCGAGTTGTAGTTCACGTTAGTTCGAATCAATAGAATGCATACTTATTGTTCCCATATTTATACCAAGTCCGACATATTTTAAACGAGTATATTGCGTTCCTACTTTAAAATATGTACCAGCCTACACGGTTACGCTTAATTTGAGGATTGAAATTGAAAAAATAATGTTGACGCACACTCTTACATCACAGAGAATAAAATCCGATGATGAATTAATAACCAGATAATGATCAGTTTTTAAAACATAAATCTATAGTAAACTTTTAACGTTTTTTTTGAAAATTACGAAGAAATTACAGGGAAAACACATAGTATGGATTTTTAATTATTATTATACATATATACCAGAACTTTACACACGAATTTTCCCAGGTTATAAATTATAAGCTAAATTTACATCCAAACAGTAAAATTATCGAATTGGTACAAAAGTATTTTAGTATAAAATAACACCCCACGTGCTTTCAAAACACCAAATAAATACCGAATTTTTTTCAAAATTATTTCAGGATTTATACTTAATAACCGCGTATTCATGTAACATATTCAACACCTAATACCTATTTATTGCCCTACTTACACGATTATGTTTATCATTGTTTTAGTGGAAATACGACGAAAACACTAAACAGCTAAGGCTTAAAGTCGTTAACCTATGTTTGGACACGCTTGGAGTACACGACATGATAAGTATAAACGTATGCGATAGTCTCAATTCAAATCAGAAATGGGAATACTTGGTTGCAGCAGGAATCGATAATAAAGTTTAAGTCCTACAAAATGGTAACCAATAGACAGAAATACAGAATAATATAATATATGTTTATTGATTTCCGAAATCAAAAGTAAAAACTACTTAAACGAGAATCCAAAGGTCAACTTTTTTTATAGTTTTATACATTACACAGGAAACACATCAAATAAATACCTACAATGATGTTTATGATTATTATGTACCTACACAGCACAATTAAGTTATTACTTATATTGTACTGTGATCAATGTTAAAACAAATTGATTTGAGTTATCTTATTACCTTTATCTAAGATTATATACGTATAGCCATTAGCCGTATATAATATAAAGGTACAGTTAGCACATATTATATTATATAGCCGAAATGTTTAGTTTTAAAGTCATTTTACATTTATCGAAAACTTTAGTATTATTACTTTAATATTATAATAAATCTTTAAGTAGGCGTAAACTTATCTCTTATACAATCCTATATATTATATGAATATTTTGTATTATGTATGATTATTTTTAATTTTAACTTAGAATATATGTCTAAGGTAAAAATATAGTTTTATTTGAAATGTAAATATAATACTATGGTTAATTTTTTTTTGACATTTTTATACAATTTTTTTTTGTGTTATTTTATTTTTAAGCATTATCATTATTATTTTATTTTATATGTAATATAATATGTATCCTTGTAAAATACTTTATAATTGATAAGGCTGTGATTTAAATCTTACCATGATTATTAAATGATATGTACTTACATATACACTATTGTAAATACCTAAATTATTTTTATTTTTTCATTCTATATTCTATTTCAAGTGTCAAGTTTATAATATAATATTTTAGTACCTATCTATTACTGTACAATTAGCCAATCATGGGTTTATTATCTATAGCCTATAGATAATCAAAGACTGCGGTTAATTCAGAACTTATACAATTTTACACGAATGTTATTTTTATTTTTAATTAAACGTTTTAAGTTGATAATATATTATAGATGAGTACCTACCTACATATACATTATACATATAAAATGTAGCTTTGTAATTTTAATTTACGATGAAGGTATCTAACCTAACCTTAAAGTTCCTCACCAATGTCCATAACATAAACAATTTATTTTGTAGTGGTTAGTATATGCATCAACTATTACTATAGCAAACAAATTTTGTCGATGAATAGTCTATGATTCGTGTGATGCAAGACTGCAAACTAATAACGTACCTGCACATTATTATAAAGTAATTAGTCAAAACTATTTTGAAATGATTTCGTGTACAAAATGTACCTACGAACGTATCTTCAAATGTCAAGTATCCTATACTATCACAGTATCACCGTTTAGGCTCTTGTCGATCCGTCTGACAACTGGAAAAATTGATCAACGACAGCCGAAATGTACCTTTAGTTGCCTAACCAAGATTTCACTAAATAAATCAAACAAACCATCGAGAACAATTATATCATTAAAATATCTTAATTATTCGTGATTGGGTATTTATCTAAATTCTTATAGACAGTGACGTACCATTGGGTGGTAACCATCACCTTATCCCCCCGCAAAAAATAAAAATAAAAATTCTGGATACGCCACTGCTATTATAAGTAGGTATCCATTTTCAAAACAGCGATAATATTATTATTTTATGCATACATTTGATTTTGCATACCTACAGCACTATTTTCGTATGAGCTGTAGTAAAATATACAATATACGCACAATACCAATGAGCCATGAATAATAATAATAAAAATATAGGTACAATTTCTAAATATTTTTAGAACTTGATAATAAATAGAAAAACAAACAAAAAGCCCTTGCCAATTCAGGGTCGGCTTTGTTGATTTTTAATTTTTGGATGATTATTAAGATTTACTATTCATAATATATTATGCATATATTTTATTACAATATGATTAAACTGAATTCTACTTCAGGCAGTCACAAAATGAGAAATTTTCAGAACCGGAACTCATTTTTTTTCGAGTACAGAAAATTATAACCATTTTTTAACACTTCAGTTGTAACTTGTAGGTACTATGAAACTATTCTCATGGAATTCATCTCGTACTGTGCAGTGTGCGTAATCTCGGATATATCTCATCATACATTATTTTAAATATGGAAGGCAACTTATTAGGTGCCTCATTATTACTGAGTTACATTTTTATAATTATCCTATTTACCACGAACACTCTTGAAGTACTTATTCAAAATTTAGATTTTTTTTCATTCCAATTACCAAACCCACTTGATCAAGAAATTGATAACAAAATAAATAGAACGATATCTAGAAGTCTGTTGGTCCAAACCAGTATAAAATTATTCCACACTATCCTGCTATTGTTTCCACACCGCTGGATAATGAACCGCGTCAATATGGAGCAAAATGCAAATATCCCGGTGCTTTTTTCCCCACCTGTTGGCTGTATGAGTGAGCGAAATTCTAGTATTATGCAACTAACCACGGTAGCAGTCAATCTGTTCATCGGTATAGTATTATTATAATTTTTTTTACGCAGTAGGTACAACATACACGATTAGGAGCATAGCTTATGCAATCAAATATTATGCTGTAAAATATAAGCCGTATTGCCGTCTGTCGTGTCGAAAAGTTGAGCTCGGCCCTTGGAGTGCCTTTTGGTAATAAATTATGCCTATAATACAAAAAACAATAATACAAAAGTGGTTAAGTGAATATCGCTCTGCTGTATAGCAGGTTACGAATGGGTCACTGCGACGGATAGTGTTAAATTTGAATGCAATTATACAAAATCATCATTGTATACGAAAAACGAGTCTGAGCTTCATTTTAAAAATATTTAATTACAATAAATAATTTGTAATTTTTCAATTTGATAAATTTTTTTAAAATTTGAACTTTACATGCTTATGTATTTTTAATATTTTTCAACTTCTAATGTAACAATATATCAGATGCCTTTTATTAAATTTTAACGCTTTTTGACCCAACAAATAGATTTTACTGACATTCATAGAAAAAAATTGAAAATGTCTGTAAACAGATGAAAACTGGTTAAAATATTTTGAACATTTTATTGAGTGTATGAATGAATAAAACAAACATATTTCAAGTATCAACAGTTGTTTGTTTTGAGTTGCAACAAAATAAGAAAATCTCTACGTCATGATAAATTGAGTGAATATCCAATGTTTTAAAAATGTCAACTTCAAACGCTCATAAAAATTTAATTTGATTTTCCAGTAGACATTTTTTTTTTTTTTTGACTAAGATAGACAAATTTATTAGGAATCTTGTATTCAATTTTAAAATCTTTGATTTAAAAAAAAAAAATGTTTATGCATTTCTAACCCAAATGTTCGTGATTTCTACGTACGTTGTCAAAATTCGAACTTTGAATGCTTATAAAAAAAATAATGCCTATGTATTTTTAATATTTTTTTAGTGCTACTGTAACAATATATCGGGAGCCTTGTATTACATTTTCACGCTTTATGACCAAACGAATACAATTTTATTGACATTCATGGAAAAAAACTAAAAAGTTGGATTTCCCAGTGGATCATGGTTGTGAATGATTCAACACAACAATATGATTACAACGGCCGTGACGAAGTAAGTGCATTTTGTTTCGTCATGGCAACGGCCGAACAGAATACAATAAAAGTACACACGACAGACTGTTTAGCTTATTAACCGCGGTTATAATCACGGTAGTTGTTTAGTTCAATACGTTAATAACTTTACTCCACCGTTGTGTCACCCACCACCGACAACCGGAAACCACCTGGCTTTGCAAAATATTATAAATAGGTCCATGATGCACGAACGTGTCGGTGTTGCGTGATCGTTAAAATATCTGATAACACCCACGATAAACAAAAAACGTAGTGATAAAATACTTATTACTTATTATTATTATGTGATTTTCGAAAATCCAATCCTTATCATTTTACTCTGATAGCGCATAACAACTGTATGTCTGTGTTGCTGAATCTCACTCATAATTGTTTCCAATTTATTTTTGAAGTTTGAACTGTTGTACCTGCCCAGTGCCCACGATGGTTCCTAGTCATACTTCGCACTTTCGCAGTTCGCTACGCTGTGTAAATAGTAAATAGTTGTTACGAGTCATGCGAAGCCTGTTGTCCTATTTGTCAACAACATGAACGTAATACTATGTAGCATTATACGTTAATGGCTTCCTGTTAATATGTCAACTGTTTTGCACTATTGACATCTGAATAATGATCGTTTGATAATATCGATAGCACTCAATCGTTATGGTGTATGTTCAAAGTTTTGTTGAAATCGTTCGAACTACCCTACCTGTTCCATGTGATATTAAAACATTTAAAATTTTCTTTTTAGTTTGAACATGAAAGTTACTTGGAACTGGACCGAACTCTGCGGTCCCGACGATTTTGTGCCAATATTTCGCCCAGGGTATGTGTTGAGTATTTGTGGAGAAATGGCAGTCATCCGCCTGCCTATTCTCTTTATATTCTTGTTGACATCAACATATTACTGTGCTCATCTGTCTGATTGGATAATACGTACGAGACGCGAAACCAATATTCTTCGATGCCGTATAATTATTGCCAGTATGCTGTCAATGTTACCAGCAGTTCAATTGATTTGGGAAGTTTACGAATTCTCTGAAAGCCAACTATACCCAATCGAAAATTTAGTTCTAGTAATCCAATGTTTTACATGGTTGGTACATACATTATACATTGTATGTATACGTCATCATTTGGGGACAAGCTTAAGAGGATCAAAAGTTGTAATATTTGCTTGGTTTTTATGTTTTTTGTCATCAATAATGGCCTTACGTAGCACTTTTGTAGTATTTATTGAAAGTACTTATGTACCAATTTTACAAGCAAGATTATGGTTTACATTATTCAATTGGATGCTTCAGGCTTTTTATTTCATTACCATGCTCTTCAAAGAAGACACTGTAAGAATAAGGCATGTAGACAGACTTCGTTTTCTAGCCCAGGTAAATCTTTTGTGGTTACTTAAATTTTATTAATAAATTATTGTATTAGGTGTACCTATATGTTAATATTTTATTTGCTTAAAATTATTTTTATCTTTAAAATATAGTTACATTTTTTTATTATTATTAATTTCTAATAAATGTTGTTATTTTAAAGAAAACCAATTAAAAATCATTTATTTTGAGATCTTAGTTTCTTAATATTTAATTATTTTAAAAACATAGAATAATATTGATTTCTAACATACAGTCCAAGTAATCTAAACTATACATGGATGATCTATTTTTATGAAAGCATCTAGGTATATGTATATCTATGAGAGTAAATAATTGAATGTATCTAATCTGTATATTTATGCTTATACTTTCAGCAATCACTCGAGAGACGTTCTTTAATGACATCATCATACAGTCGTTTCAATGATGAATTTGATCCATATTATTTGGGTATGGCATGTGATAATGAACACTATGGTTTTATGTCCTGGCTCACATTTGGTTGGGTTGGGAATTTAATTACCAAAGGAGACAACAAGAGATTGCATCATACAAACGATTTGTTTGATTTACCCGAATGGCTGACCCCAGTAAATGTATCAGCTAAGGTAGAAGAAGTATTCAGACATCAGCCCTCTGTAACAGCATCATCGCCAATTCATTTGCCATCGGACCATCAATCTAGAGTACCAAAAATATCATTACTACAAGCTCTACACAAATGTTATGGAAAACAATTTTATGGGGTTGGATTGCTAAAATTATTCGCAGACATTTTTGGATTTGCAGCACCTATTTTTTTAAGTAAACTGATAACATTTGTATCGCATCATAAAGAACCTATAAGTCATGGATATATATACATGGCAGGACTTGTTTCAATGTCATTTATGAGTAAGAATAAACATTATATTGTTTTATTTATATCTTTGAATTCAATTTTCAGTAATTTTAGTAGCTTACCATTTGTTGTTAATTTTTTAAAAAGTTTTTTTTGTGCTATAATAGAATAGTATCTACAGGCTGATATGAAACTTATATATAAGTATTAGGGAACTGAAGTCCCTCCTGAGAATAATCTTTATATTTTATTTCAGGTACATTATTTAGTGCACATTATGACTATCAAATACACATGATTGGAATAAAAATCAGAGGTGCTTTAGTGACAATGATTTATAAAAAGACATTAGAATTGAATACTGTAATGCTGAACAACTTTAGGTGATTGAAATAGTTTTTTACTACCTATATTATTCATTTAAACTATTTTTTTTGTTTACATAATTTATGTATTTTGAATTTTTTTTTTCTAGTATTGGGGAAATAGTTAATTTTATAAGTACTGATACAATTAATTTAGTAAATGCTTGCAATAGTTTTCATTCAATGTGGAGTGTACCTTTTCAAGTAAAATTATAAAATATCTATATATTTTAACTGAACTTGCTTATTTAATTTTCATGTTTTAGTTGGTTGTTGTTTTGTACTTACTTTATCGACAATTGGGAATCGCTTTTCTGTCAGGAGTGTTTGTTTCTATTTTACTGATACCTGTAAACAAGATTATTACTTCAAATATTGGTATGTGTGTGTATTTAAATATGATGCATACTATTATAAATAAAAGCTAATTATTTTTTTATAGGTAAATTAACTGGAAAATTGATGACAGAAAAAGATAAACGTGTTAAATTAATGTCTGAAATTATAAGGGGTATTCGAGTAATTAAATTTCATGTTTGGGAAAAATATTTTATTGATAAAGTTAGCGGTATGTTATACTATACTGTATTTTACCATTTTATTATGTTCTAGTTAAAACTGTATTATGTTTAGATTACCGAAAATGTGAAGTATTAAACCTGAAAAAAAGGAAATATTTGGACGCTTTGTGTGTGTATTTTTGGGCTACAACTCCAGTAACAATATCAATGTTGACTTTCTCAACTTATATTTTTCTTGGAGGTCAATTAACAGCATCAAAAGTAAGTGTATACCAGATTCCATCCATTATGATTAATGTGTAGCAAAAACTAAATTTTTAAATGTGTTAAGGTTTTTACCAGTATGGCTCTACTTCATATGTTAATAACACCATTAAATGCTTTTCCTTGGATCCTGAATGGTGTCACTGAAGCTTGGGTGTCTGTTAAAAGAATTCAACGTTTAATTGAAGTAATTAATTAATAATATTTTTATATCAAAGATTATGAATTTTATTTATACTTATGATAAATCTATTATTCAGGTAGATGACCTACAAACACAGTCTTATTATAGTCTTATGCCAGTCCAGTATGGAAAAACATTTGATAATGCTGTGTCATTGACAAAGTGTTCTTTTAACTGGGGTCTTAGATCATTCCAACTTAAAAACATAAATTTTTCTGTTGCCAAAGGATCTTTTGTTGGTATTGTTGGACCTGTAGGTAGTGGAAAATCTACTCTATTGGCTGGTATTTTAGCTGAAATTAACAAAGATGAAGGAATGATTGCATCATCAAATATGAGAGATGGTAAAGTCTATATGTTATTTTATACTATGTTTTTAATTTTCTTTGTATACTAAAATATATGTATTTATTTCATTTTTAGGATTTGCATTTGTTGCACAGACACCATGGATTCAAAAAGGAACAATTAAAGATAATATTCTATTTGGTCAGAATTTCAGTTTAGAAAAATACAAGTAATATTTTTTTACTTTTGATAAGAAACATGCCTTCATTGATTTACTATAGGATTTACTAGTTTTTTGCAAATTAGCATACAATATAGGTTACTCTGAAAAAAATCACAGTTTAACATCTGATGTACGTAATTAAAATTATTATTTTTAAACATATTAAAAAGACACTGTGTGAACATTGCAAATCTACTTAGCAAACTCTTACTACAGCTTTTATAGTTTAAATTACATTTTATTAATGTAAATAATATAAGTGAAAATTTACATATCGAATTTAAATAATATCATAATTATAAACTTATTTAATACAGTAGTAAGAATCTAGTAATTAAATTTGTTAGTTACACATAGTTACACATGTGTAAGATAGAGACAACGTATCTCTTAACATTTAAATAAAAAATCAAAACTATATAATGACTATTGACTATAATCTATCTTAAAATCAATAACCTTAAGCAGCAACTGATTTTTGTCCGTTTTGGTCAGACACTCTAACCACAAACCTCAATAAATCAGTTATCATCAGCTTTTGTTTCTAATAATTGGTTAGGTATTGGGCAAATGCCTGCCTAGACATTATTTGTGCATAATAAGTTATAAAAAAGTTTTATTTTGTTTGTAGAACAGTCATAAAAAGTTGTGGTTTAGTTAAGGACTTACAAGAATTTCCTAGAGGTGATTTAACTCTTATTGGCGAAGCTGGAGTAACTCTGAGTGGGGGTCAAAAAGCTCGTTTAGCTCTTGCCCGTGCTGTGTATCAGGTAATAACTAATAAATAATGATTTACAACTAAAAAGTTTACAATAAAATAAACTTTTCATATAACTTACCATATTTATCCCCGTAAATTAATTAAATGCATTATTATTGTTTGGAAATCATAACATTTAAAGTGGAGAATACTGTTCAATTAACATTTTAACTGAACTGTAATAATTTACTTGATAAATTTTATATAAACTCTACTAAATAGTATATGTTCTATAGAACACTTCCAATTTTCTACTTGCTAAATGTATCTATCATTTATTTAATATACTCCATTTCGTCAGAGAAGGTACATGTTGCGTGCATTAACTGATTGACTGACGATAGCAATAGCATGGAGGTCAAATTTCTACCATTCCTTACACCTCGACAACGAGTGAGTTGTTGCCGACTAACTGCCAAAACACTTAACAATCGTTACCAAGCGGGTTAAAGTGGCGAGAGATGCACATTGACCAACAAAAAACGTGTACTTTCTCTCTTGGAATAGAGTATGGTATAATATTTTTATAAGAGAATAATACATGTACCGGTCTAAGGTTTTGTGTATACCAGTACTCAAATTGGGATGAATACTGTAAAACACGGACTTCTGCTTAAATCGATTTTCTCCCACTGTTGAAACTCCTAAATATATTTAACATAACATTTTTTAAATTAATAATTACTTCTAAAATCAATATAATGTATTGAACTGATTTTTTTTCAGAACAAATTTATGTATTTAATGGATGACATTTTTGCTGCAGTAGATATTAATGTTGCTCAACATCTATATACTCATTGTATTAATGGATTACTTAAGGATAAAACACGTATTATTTGTACCCATAATAGTCAATTTTTACTCTCAGCTGATTGGGTATTAATAATGAATAACGGTACAATCGTAAATCAAGGTCGGCCTTTTGAAGTGCTTAATGATTATGATGTAAAAGCCGTGGATGTCAAATTTGATGAAGCAAATAGTAATTTAAACTTGACAATGGATGATTGGACACCAGTTAAAGAATCAGAAATTACAAATGATTTAAATGACATAGAAAACCAAGAAGAAGGAGTGGTTGATTCATCTGTTTATAAACAATATTGGAAATCTGTTGGAACTTTAATTGTAGTTCTGCTATTCTTTGCTATAGTTATTATGCAGGTACATACAAATTGAATTCTTGTCATATTTTAAAATTTTAAATAATATGTTATTGCATTTTTTATTTTACATTGAATATACTTTGTTCAACAGAGAGCACATGGTTACTGCGCTCACACCAGTATCATAGTATCCCCTCCCGGGTCGTACAATGTTGGCCGACCCGGTAATGTTATATCCCCTCTCCGCAGTATACTCACGGTGTAAGGCGGAGTGAGGAACACGCCGCTTTGACAACTGAGTGCTGACCAGTTTTGATCGAAGTGCCGTGTGCTGTCTTATTGAACAAAATATAGCCGTATTGGTATTACAATAGAGCAATTTTTTGTCATAAGTTAGGCGTAATAATAATTTTTATTTTTTATACATTCTAGGGTACACGAAATATATCAGATTTATGGTTATCTCACTGGGTGAATGAAATAACAAACAATCATGATGGTTAGTAAAAAAAACACAATTTAATGTTAAAAATATCATCTTAATTCTTATTAACTGCTTATAATGCATTTTATTTATAACATCAAAATTATTATATTAAAAATTGAATTTCTAATTTAAGTTATTATTTTAATGATTCTATTAGTGTCTACTCTCAGGTAATTAAGCGCTAGTCGGGATTGCTAGCTCCCGGATAGGTAATCACTCAAGATTTTTAGAAACATATCCTTGCCACACATACACAAAAATGTGTTACTACCATACCAACACAAAAACCTACTAAAAATGTACCAAAAAAAACCCCCCAAGTACACCCACACACCCAATGGCCGATGTTGCTGTGAGTTCCTCCTAATAAAATAAAAAATAATCATTCTATAAAAATGTATTTAAGTTTTATGAATTGAATCAAACTAATAAAAACTGTATCATTAAATTTACAATTTTTTTTTTGTTTCAGATAATGCTGTTAATGATTTCAAAAGCTTACAAAATGAAAACAATAAATATTTATATACTTATACACTAATTGGTATGGTCAACTCTGTAGCTACATTTTTTAGAGCTTTTATATTTGCATATGGTGGAATTAAGGCTTGTAAAATAATTCATGACAGCTTGTTGACATCTATTATGAATGTGTGTATATTATTAATGTTTAGTTTTTGTACACCTACATTTTATTTTACATGTATTAATAATATTTTTTTTTACTTTTTGTACAGGTAAAAACTACATTTTTCGATGTAAATCCTCTTGGTAGAATTTTGAATCGATTTTCATCAGACACAAATGTTATTGATGATTCATTACCGTTTATTTTAAATATTTTTCTAGCCCAATTTTTTCACGCAATTGGTACTCTATGCTCCATTATATTTGGTGTACCTTGGGCTATAATTATTGCTGTGATACTTTCTCCTGTATATTATAAACTGCAAATACGATACAGAAATTCATCTCGTGAACTTCGACGTATATCAACTGTTGCACTATCGCCCCTGTATAACCATATAAATGAAACATTACAGGGATTAGCAACAATACGTGCTTTTAGAGCTGTTTCCAGGTTAGTTTTGATCATAGTAAAATTTGTTTATAACAATCAGTTACTTAATTTTGATATGATGGGTTTTTTTTTTAATGTTTAGATTTGAACGCGAAATTGAAGACAAACTTGAAAACTATTTAAAAGCTGAATTTTCTTCACACTTGGCGTCTTTATGGTTTAATTTCAGGTTAAGAATCATCGGACTAACTATATTATTTTTTATTAGTTTAATTTCTGTATTTATACATCAATGGAATCTCACCAATGCAGGTTTGTGTTAATTTATAAATTATATGAATTGATTAAAATGGGATTTTATTTAAATTTTAGTATTTCAACCATTTAACAATCTTTAAAATAAGAGTGTTGTAAAAAATAAAATACATTTTTAAATATTAACTTATATATGGCTTGAGCATAATTATTATTTTTGCTCGTTAGTGTTATTATTAATGATATAACTTGAAATTTTTATTAATAGGATATCTTGGGTTGTCGTTGACCTATGCATTAACATTGACAAATATTCTTGGAGGATTAGTGAATGCCATTGCAGCAACAGAATGCGATATGATCAGCTTAGAACGTGTTCTGGGTTATGCTGAAAACACAGAGAACGAGACTGATGTTGAAGACTCTGTTTCGCCGCCATTTGCATGGCCAACAAATGGAATTATACAATTTTCTAATGTTTTTCTTAAATATAGGTAAACTATTAAAATGTATATATGCTTTGGAATACGTATTTTATATATTTTAATTCTTAGACATGATGGTCCTATGTCTTTGAATGGGGTTTCATTTGAAACTACTTCCTCGGAAAAGATTGGCGTCATTGGTCGAACAGGAGCTGGAAAAAGTTCATTATTAGCTGCTTTATGTAAAATGTGTGATATTAGCGGTGGTGCTATTTTTATAGATGCTGTCAACCTTTCTAAAATTTCTTCACGTACAATAAGGTATACCTATCCAAATATTAAATACTGTAAAACCTCGTTAAGACGAAATCATTTGAGACTGTCCAATTTGTTTGTCTTGAGGGAGTTTTGGACTTAACGAAGATCACATTCATTACCTATGTATTTGATTTAGGACCATAGAAATCATCTATGTTACCGGGGTTTTCGTCTGTTCGAAGTTTTACTGTACTAATATTTGGTCTGATTTAATTATATTTTAATATCTTAACATTTAAAGTAATACAATGTGCTATGCTCATTTTTCAGAAACCGTTTGTGCGTAATACCTCAAGATCCGTTTTTGTTTGATGGTACTATACGTGAAAACATTGATCCGTTTAAAGAGTATATGGATTCAAATATTTGGTCTGCATTGCAACGCTGTCATTTAGTAACAACTGTTAAACGTTTAGGCGGGTTGGGGTGTTATTTAGGGGACAATATTAACTTATCTGTGGGTGAAAAACAGTTGTTGTGCTTAGTGAGAGCGATACTGAAGAATGCCAAAGTAGTATGTGTGGATGAAGCTACTGCAAACGTAGATGAAATGACTGATCGCAAAATACAAGAAACAATAAGAATTGCTTTCAAACACAGTACTGTCATTACTATTGCTCATAGAATTCGCACTGTTATGGATAGTGATCGGTATGTCTATATAATTTGTTAAACTATAAACTAATTGAGATCTATTCCGTGATTTTTTTAATACATATTAAATTTTTTTTTAGAATATTAGTGATGGACAATGGGATGGTAGTAGAATTTGAGTCCCCCAATGTACTTTTGGAGGATAAAAATTCTTATTTTTATAATTTGGTTCAACAAGAGTTCAAATAACAACTTGTGATAAATAGTTTAAGTATTTTTTATTACATATTTGTCAATATTTTATCAAATTATCATTAACTCTGTATATTTGTTATGAATTATATTTTATAACATATAACTATTTGTTTAATAAGATACTAAGACAACAATATAAGTGAATTTTTAAATGTATTTAATATTTTTAGTGTGGACGTCTGTATTGATATATAAAAAATAATATTATCATTATGTATATATTATATATTTGTTTATTGACTAATCAACTTGTCATTCATTTTGACAAAACTAAATGTATCAAATTGTTATTGTAGATAAATTTTACTATATGTTACCTATAGGTTTAAAAATTATTATTGTTACAAAAGTGCATTAATTTTAAATATGAAAACTATTTTTTTTTTTTTTACCTTATCCAAATGTCTAAATTGTATACCAAAAAATAATAAATAAATTGTGAATCAACTAATATGTTTGCATAAATTAAAATTTGAATCTCAAAACCTCAAGTACGTTGCTGTATAATGTGGATCCATGTCAATAGATAGCGGACAATGGATCGCAGAACAATTGATATTGTCATAATATAGTAGATACACTCTGTATATAATTTATGTGCAATTAATTAAATACAATTAAGTATACCTATACTTAAAGATTTTTCACAAATAAACTTGTCAATAATTTAAACAATAAGAATAGTTTAAATAAGCTACAACAAAGTTGTCAGTAATTATAATAATATGTAAAAGGTTTCAGTGGTTTCACAAATAAACTTTAGTACAGTTACCTGTAATTAACAAAATAATAATAGGTTTTTTAATCTTGGTCACCTTAGTTCGACAAACCTGTATAGTCGTTTTCAATGTAGCCACACTCATTATTTGACAAACTACTGTAAATTTTGCTTAAAATAAAATATTTAAAAAATGCATGTGATGGAAAATTAACTTAGATCTCAAGGTTAGGTAATACAATTTTTAATATAAATAATAATTATAACAATATTGTATATCTTTGTACACTCCACAACGATCCAATGGCTTGTGACATAACTCAGCTCATCTTCAACTGCCCCAGTCTATCACTCCAACGTAACCACCTATTATCCTTTTTCAGCACCTCCAATATCCTTTTCAACACCAAAAATATCCTCTCTTATCAGCAAAAAAATTATCATTGATAATATATTATCTTTTTTAACCATACAGACTTTAATTTAATTTCTTCTTGTTTTTTTTTTGGAAATAACTAATATCTCATTACTCATGTTTTGATCTTGGTTGTTACTTGTTAGTACTTAACTATTGAAACTAATTGTAATAACAAAGTTTAAATAAAAAAGATTTTGGTTTTTGAGTAGGTAGATAATTCGAAAATGAAAATTGAGGATATTCAGATATCAGATATTCTGGCAATCTAGAGCTAAACTGGTACCTACCTATATGCCGTTCTATGGTAAAAAAAAAGTTATACTATCCAAGTCCGAGTGACACATTCTGATTACACCAATACACCATCCTTTTAACTCGTAATAAAAATGTGTTATACAGAGTGTTTCTGAAATGGATGAGGTCACTAGTATATGCGTATAGATATATCATATATGGTACTCACTAGAGAGCCTAGATAATAATATATATATATATTATCTAGGCTCTCTAGTACTCACAGTACTCACCAGTCACCACGGACCAATATAAATTATATAAAATAGTTTATAGGTCTATGGTAACCCAATATCGATTTTTTTAAACATTTTTTTTTATCTTTAAAATCTGGGTTATAATCAAATTATTTTTGGAATATTATCTTAAATGTAAAAACAAACACTATAGGTACTAGGTAGCTATAGTTTTTGAAAAATTCGCATACAAATCGAAGCGTCACATTCTCACATCGTTGTTGTGCTTATCGCCCGTTTTTTAGGCTCGAAGCGCCGACTGAAAAAAAATGGTGTAACACATCGATTTTGATGAGAACATTACCTACCTACAAGATAAACAACGGTGGTAGTTATCTGTTGTCATTTAATATACAATTAACAAAATGTTTAACATTGTCGACTAATAAAGATAATGAAATACTTACCTAATATAGTAATATAACGAAATTAGGGCAAAGGAGTTATAATAACTTATAACTTATAAGTGATCGAATTTATTGCCAAGCATTAAGTCATAATAAGTCTTAGGTGTAACAGGTATAACATTCCCGGAAAAATATAACATTTTAAATTTGAAAGTACATCTAGTTGAACACTAGACAAAATATTTTGAAAATGTATGGAAAGTGATGAAATAAACATTTGGTAAAAATTTCAAGTTCTACCTATACGTTAATAGTATTTTAATAACATTAAAATAAGAAAATCGATCGATGACCATCGTTATTTTATAAACTGAAAATCCAAAGTTGGAAATGCTTACAAAAACTGAAGTTGACTTTTCGCCTTCCGGGAAACTTTAATTTTTTAGTACAGGTGTAACATCTTGCATTTAATTTTTAAACCTAAGATATAAATAGAATATTTTTATGAATTGCAAACTTAAAATAATTACTAATTACCAACATTTTCGTAATTTTGACGTATTTTGTCACAAATTATTTTTCAACAATAATTTTAAAAAAAAAATTAGTAAAAATCATAATTTTCTTATGTATAAACATAGATAAAAAGTAAAAATGTTCTGAAAGTTTATTCGTGTTTATAAAATGGCGATATAAACATCCGGTGAAAATAAAAAAAGAATATAGGTAAGGTTATTAGTTTAAAGTTCTGAGCGAAGCTTTTAACGTAATGATGATGCATTGAAAAAAATTCTGATGGTAACATTGACAAACACGTTTTGTAGATAATTAACAAATTTAACATTTATTACGCTTACAATATTTATATAGTTATGATAAAATATTGTTAGATTAATAAAATTATTGTTATATACTGACGCAGTTCAGCAATTGATTTTATCAATTTGACAGTCAATTGTCATTTTGATAAATCTTACTATATTCATCCAACAAAATGTATTTATAATTTGCAATATACATTTTTTTAAATCAATATAATTATTTTGTCATTCCAACAATAAAATCTACTTAAATGATAAAATCGTGTTGCTGAATAGTGAATATATATTTTATAAGTCAACAAATTAGTTTTTTCAGATCAACAAACATTTTATTAACTTTATTAGTTATCATACTTTATTAAAG
Source organism: Myzus persicae (assembly GCF_001856785.1). NCBI lineage: Eukaryota > Metazoa > Arthropoda > Insecta > Hemiptera > Aphididae > Myzus > Myzus persicae. The sequence continues at coordinate 110,947 of NW_019103937.1, forward strand.
ATCCAACTTTGTCTTTGTTCGCTATATACTTACCTATTATGAGAATTGTACCTATTTATATAATACTTTACAATGAATATTTGAATACGTTATTTACATTTTCTCATTACATAGATTGTAGTGTTTTTTGATCTATATAGACAAATACAATTTAATATACAGTGATTAATAAATATATGTGTTGGACGTTTGTTAAAATGGTTTACCTACCTAAGATTCATTGTGATACGTTTAAATAAGCTCGTTTATAGTTTATATTATGTAATCATGCTATGTGAACAGTTGAATAGATAAACAATTTGTGGTTTATAATGAACCATAAAAGAAGGTAAGTTGGTTTATATTAATTATTTTATTAAGTAAGTATATTAATATTGAATAAAAATAATTAATTGAAAAAAACAAACATTAAATTTGTAAATTATTAATTAATAATAAATGCACTTTTGCAGTTTTTTTTTATTATTTTTAGAAGAAAATATACAATCTATACCTAACTAAGACATAATAAGTATATGTGCTATAAGAAGGAAACAAACAATAACATGATACATAAATTTGAGGAAAGAAGCCACCCACTGATGACACTTTCAACTTGTTTAAATCTAGTGTGATTTAATTATATGGGTAGATTTTTTTATTTTTTTTATTTTTTTATTTTTTATTTTTTATTATTATGTTTTAAGTAATAAATCTCTACACCATCTACGTTTTTGCAGTTTTGATCGTATTTTTTTCGCAGAAGTTACACGCGTCTAAGGTTGGAGCTATACACGGCGAATATCGCTGTTGTTGAAAACCCATATGTTTAAATCATGCCGGCTATACGATATCGCCGCGATATTCGTTGCCGGGCGACGATTTTTTTCAAAATCGCACAATCCATAAAACCGCGTGACGGTCAATTTCCATTGCTTTTAATGGTAGCGGCTATACAGGTATTTTGGTAAAGTGAATTTCGAATCCATTTTTATTACCATACGGTGTTTTGATACAATATTATTGTACTTGTATAATATGATATTATTGTAAAATTGTAAATATCATATTGTACTATTAAACATATTATTATATTATTATTAGTTTTAAGCTATATTTAGTTTTCATCGGGTACGGAAAAGGTATAATACACCTACTTATTTAAAACTGAATTATTATTGTCTCGCGTGTCTTACCGTCAACATGGCTAATTTTGACAACGAGAGACTCATTATGGAAATTCATATGAAGCCGTCTATTTGGGACATTTCAAGTAAAGAGTACAAAGAAAGGGATAGAAAAATTCAAGACTGGCTAGCTGTAGCTGTTACTTTGAATGATAATTGGGATATAATAAGTGAAACTGAAAAAGACGACTTTGGTGAGTAGGTACCTAAATATTTAAAACCTTATAAATAATGTTTACACCACAGTTTTCACATTATTTTTACGAAACTTTAAATTCTATAAAATGTATATTTTGATTTAATTTAATTTTGGTTAATTAAAACAACAATTACTGTAATTTAAGATACCTATATTTAAATTATTATTTTTAAATATCAATTTTAACCTAACCTTGTTGAAACTGGCCCTTTTTTCTTCTTTCCGCGTTCAGTGGATGTACAGCATATTTTCTTTTGGTATTTTTTTTTTGTTTCCTCTTCCTCCAATGCTAACGCAATAGCTACAAGTTCAGCTGTACTGAATTCATCAGACGTCATATTTTCGGTGTTATATAACTGGTGGCTCTACTGGAGCGATGGACACAACAAAAGTGACTGAAGAATGAATAGGTACTTCACGTGCATGTCCATGTGAATGTTCTCGAACTCACCCCACAAGTTATTTTATAAAATTTTAACTATGGAATTATATTTATAACTTCGGAATAGTTTTGGAACCTATTATTGTATTATTATACTACTATTATTGTATTACTGTATCAAAATCGCGGCGAATATATTGAACGAATTCGTCACGCAAATTCGTTGTGTATAGCAGGACAGAACGATATTCACCGTGTATAGCCCCAGCCTAAGCGAGCGCTTTATATCTTTCTTAAAATTAGGTCCAATATGGAATTCGCCAAGACGCTTACGGGGAATGGGGATTAAAAGTAATTGGTAAATATTTAATATCTTCCCTGAAAATCTGAGCAATAGGAAAAACACAATCATCGTTGGCTCTCATTGGGCCCATACTAAATATCCGCCAAAACGAACAACAAGCAATTGAAAAATACGACGAGAACGTTCGACAATAATTATTCATTTTCGTATTTCACTTTTGGAGTTCAAGTGTTCAACTGGTGTTTGTTATAATACTCGTATTATATAATAATAATATTTATATTAAATACCATCTTATTGCAAGTAAAATTAGATAAGTCAATAGTTGTTATATTCTGTATATTAAGTACTTCAAATATTATAAGCAGTGACAAAGTTAAGATTTTGTTCTGGGGGGGGGGAGGGGGGACGACTTAACACATATTATTACTGCAGTATAATAATATATAATATAGTATATTGTATGCTCATATTTTTAATTTATAATTTTTATAAAATCCAAACACCCACTCACTCATTATTATATTTCTCAAAAATACGAAAAAGTATGAACTACTTATGAGAAACATTTTTCAAAATGTTCAGTCCTCAAAGCTATCGAAAATGAATATATTATACATTTTTAATTACAAAATAATTTGAACATTTTCGAAGTTGAAAATCGTGTTTAAATTAGTAAAATTTGTATAGATATTAATATATTATATTATACAGAAACAAACAAATTAAATGTCACTGTAACAAAATTCATTACTCCAGCTCCGTTTAAATATATAACTCCTAGGACTGGAAGAGGGATCTATCACCCCCACCCCACAACTACTCCACTACATATAACTTATAAGTTATAAATAGTTATAACTTATATAACTATATAAGCATTTTAAGATGTATATACATAGATAACAAATATTACTCTTGAATAATAAAATGAAATTATAGGTTGGTAGGTACTAAGGTACTTTAAAACGATATATATAACAACAAAAATAATTATTTTAACACCAATATTATTGTATAATTTAATCGGATTCAGAAAATTGTTTTATTTAATAATATTTTTAAACAATAGGTATTTATATCTACAATATAAATTAAAAACAATTTTCACTAAATATTTACTTGACATAGGTATTATTATTATGAGGAACTTCTAATTCCATTTAATGCAGTGTCATGTTTGATGTTTTTATAATTAATACTAAATTAATAAATTCAAATTAAATTATTTATTTCAAATATTTTTAAAACATTTATGTAGGCACCTACCTACATTTAAATATTAATTTAGAATATAATATAGTATATACATATACACAAACACACATGTTTATAATAGGTATACTTTAATACTTATGTAAATGTTAATGTATTTTAAAATCTGAACAATTTTTTTATAGGTTTAATGTTAATACTGCAAGTAGGTACTGGCTGATTCTTCATTTTTTTTTTTTCATAACTTACCTACCTATTCTTAAAATGTTTTGTTTTGTTTGTAAATCTATATTTTCTAACTTAAAAATTTTGGTGGTCCTTTTAAAATATTTCACTCACTCAAGTCATACAGTACATATGAATGTGCTGAGGAATCTTGTCATCAGGCTTTCCAATGTTTAAATAGTTTTAAAAGGCACATTTCAACTATTTGCCACAGTCCCTACATAGATAATAATCTAATATATAATCTAAAATATTAGTAGAGGTACCTAACTAATCACGTCATGTATTTTCAGATGCTAAACAAGCAGTTACATTTTATTTACTCCATTCGTTATTTGTTCCAACTTCAAAAAAGTCGCTATGGATGATAAAGGAAAGAAAAATATTGTTAAATTTTAGATCAAAGATTCACAAAATACTTTTTTGGTATTTTGTAATACTGTAACCCTGGCTGAAGAATTCATAGCTGACCGATATAGACTTAAATTGCCAATTCAGCCCTTTATTTTGGTTAGTGGTACTCCACTACAACCAAAAGAGATAATTGTATACGTTGATACAATTAAATATAAAGTTTTCACTATACTAAGAGCAATAGATGTGTGCTTTAAAATTATTCATTTATTTAACTTAGAGTACCCAATGGAATCATGTGCTGTATGGCAATTTATACAAAAATATTTGTATAATATTAAAACTAAATTTGATAAATCCCACCCCAATCTAGATCAATTAATTTTTGATTTAGAAAATAATATGGAATAGTTAAATATATTCTGTATTCTTTTATTATATCTAAATAATATATGGTGCATAATATTTTGTTTATTTTATAATTAACTGCTGGACCTATATATACATTTATATACCTATAGGTACATATTTCTATATTTATTTATTTTTTATTTTAATACATTATTAATTTAAGTACTTACTCACACTCAATATATACAGAATATACATAATTAATGTCTTAACATAATTTACATATAATAAAGTTAGCTATAAGTATTATCCTACTTATAGTATTTAAAAAAAATATATATGTTGTATAAAAAATATTATAGGTAACTGTATGGTTTAAATTATATAATGTACCTTCTCTAAATTAATAAAAATAATTAAATTTGTTTAAATTAAGGTCAATAAATACTTTTTTTTTCGATTTTCTGTAGTATTTCATGATTCAATAATCAATATTATTGTTTTGTATGTATACTTAAAATTTTAAAAATTGGTCTTAAAATAATAGTTTATAATGCTTCCAAGAATTTTTAAGTTTTCGTTAAGTACCTGCGCAGTCAGTCATGCAGATGATACAATACCTAAAATGCATATCTATCTTGCCGAAGTTTTACTTGACAATATAATAGGTGTACCTACGTGACATCCGAAATTCTCGAACCAATTAATTATTAATAGTTTTAACTTTGAAGTATTATACATTTATGATGAACGTATACCTACTAATATTTTCGTGTACAAAAAGCAGGTACTTTTAAAGCATTTTAAAAACTTTTTAAATGTATTCGTAGGTATTCATATTGAAATACATATTTTGAAAGACAGTACCTATTGAACGAATACTTATTTAAAATTTAAATAATACATGGAGTATTTAAACACGCATTCTGAATACATTTTGAAAATTATTCTGAAATTTCCTTAACAAGTCTGACCAAAGTCTACGGCCGGTTGTGCGCATCACGGCTGGTCAGCGGTCATAGTTTTCACTTGGTCGCAGTATATTGTACAGTATAAGTTGTGTACTCCGCTGGAATCCGAATTTTAATAATATTATTTATTCGAATACAAGACGAGAGTGCGCCATAACCGAATATGTTGCTAGCACTGTTCGCGACACGAGTGACTTTAATCACGGAATGTCCCGTAATATTATTGCCGGCATGCGTTTCGCTCACGATTAAAGGTGCATGTATATATATAATTTTAATCGCGGTTTGGCGGCATTCGCGCTATCGCAAAAGGCGATGGAGTGTGCCGCACAGTTGTTGTCGTTCGTTAGTGGTCGGCCCGTAATCGAGACAATCGTTACATTTGAATTGTAGGTGCCTGGGTATTTGAGTTTATGTGGAGCGAGCTGCTGTGTACTTTTACCACGTGCTTTTTTTTCCGTAAACCGTTTTCGAGATGGATCAAGACGAAGACTGGGATTCACCCGTCAACATTCAATATCAACCACAACAACAGTACAGGAAACCGATGACCAGCAATCCCGACGATTTGCTCATGGACATCGATTCCCGGTTCGCGGGCATGGTCATCGGAAAAGGTGGCGCGGTGATCAAAGGCTTGAAGAAGGAAAGCGGTGCGTTCATCTCGGTCTTGGACAGCGACACGTACGGGTTGAAAACCGTGAAGATATCGGGAAATCCAAAGGCCAAAGAACACGCTCAAAAGCTCATCAACGAAATCATCGACGCGAACGACCCGGATAAAATAAAACAAAAGTTGATGGAGGAATCGCAACAGACTGCACCGGTCCAATCTAATTTTGACTGGGACGAGTTGATGAAAGAGGAAGCGGAAAATCTCAAAATAAGATTAGCGGCCATGCCTCCAATTATCAAGGATTTCTACAAAGAACACCCCGAAGTGACCATGATGACTGACCAGGAAGTTGAAGATTTCAGAATGTCTAAGAACAACATTATGATCAAGTATATTGAAGAAAATAACGTGAGGCCAATTCCTAAACCAGTGTTGAAATTTTCACACGCATTCCAAGATTATCCGGAAATATTGGAAGAGATACAAAAGCAAAAATTCGAAACACCGTCCCCCGTACAGTGTCAGACATGGCCTGTCATCATGAGCGGCCACGACTTAATAGCTATTGCACAAACAGGTACTGGCAAGACGTTGGCCTTTTTGCTTCCTGCTTTTATTCATATTGATTTTCAACCGACTCCTCGTAGCGAAAGAAAAGGACCATCTATATTAGTATTGGCTCCAACTAGGGAATTGGTGTTACAAATCGAAAGCGAAGTATGTATATATTTTATATGTGTATATAAGTTTGATCATAGTATTTATTATTGTTCTGTCTTGTTTAGGTAAAAAAATATAGTTACAAAGGCATTAAAGCCATGAGTATTTATGGTGGCGCGAGTTCTGGAAAGCAAAAAGAAGTTCTGAGGAAAGGAGTGGAAATTGTTATTGCTACTCCTGGTCGACTCAATGATTTTGTTGGTAGCGGTGCCATTGACTTATCTGATGTGACGTTTTTGATACTTGACGAAGCTGATCGTATGTTAGATTTGGGTTTCGAACCTCAAATACGTGTTTCATTACTTAGGGTTAGGCCAGATAGACAAACCATAATGACAAGTGCAACCTGGCCACCTGGAGTTAAACGTCTTGCTAAAAGCTATACAACTAACCCTATTCAAGTTATGGTCGGATCATTGGATTTGACAACAGTCAATACTGTAAAACAAGATATTCTTATAATGGACGAAGAAGAAAAAGAACTTTGGCTTGACGATTTTCTGAAAAGCTGTAGTCCAGATGACAAGATAATAATATTTGTGAACCGAAAAGTAACAGTGGATCAGCTTTCGTCAGATTTATGTATGAAGGGGTACATTGTTGAATCCATTCACGGTGGTCGTGAACAAAGTGATCGTGAAATGGCTTTGGAAAGTTTACGTAATGGTGAAGTTAATATTTTAATTGCTACAGATGTAGCTTCTCGTGGTATTGATATCAATGATATTACAGTAGTCATAAATTATGATTTTACTAAGGATATTGAAGAGTACGTGCATAGGGTAGGACGAACAGGACGAGCTGGTAAAACTGGTCTAGCAATTACTTTAATGACTAGAAGGGATTGGGGTAAAGCCAAAGATTTAGTAGAAGTGATGGAAAAATCTGGACAAGAAGTACCTCCAGAGTTGCAAGAAATGGCATCGAGGTATGAAGCTAAGAAAGAAAGAGACAGAGCTGAAGGAGGTGACAGGCCATTTAGGGGTGGTAGAGGTGGCGGAAGAGGATTTTCGAGAGGCGATGGAGGATTTTCAGGAAATAGAAGAAATAATTACTAAGTTTTAAAATTTGTAAAAATTTTCAGTCTTATATTCCTTATTATTTATTTAAATTTCAAATTGTTCAAGCACTAGTTATATATAATTTTTATTTAATGTTAATAATTATCATCACTATTAATGTTATCCTATTATTATTTAATAAGTAATTAAACGAGATTGTTAAATACTATTTGTATGTATGTAAAAATGTTGTCGTACTTTAATGGTAAAATACGTATTGTATGTACATAATGCTTAGAGAAATTAACTGTTAAGTATATTCAATACACAGTGATGTAAATAATCATTAGTATTAAAACGTTGAGCTGTGTATGTGGCTGAGGATTACCCGATAATCTTGTGCACACAAACATTATTGCTCTAACTCGACTAAAAAAATGTAATGTTTTCTAAGCATACATTAAAACGAGTATTTAAATGAGTATTGTACTTGAATTATTAGATTTTATGATACTTAATTGATAAGCAAAATGTTTTAGTACAAATTTTTTAATTTGAAATCAGGCAAACATGTACTTTTTGTTTTACTGGAAGACAACAATTATTTTTCCACAACAAATGTTAATGATTATTTATGACAAATAGGTACTAAAAAGTATTAAGCTGTACAAACTGAGCTATAGGTATGACTTGATCTTACCAGTTACCATGTGCAAGGTTCCACTGGTGACTACTGAAACTTGTGTTTTTATTCAAACCTTGTCTAAGTTATTTTTTCTTAGAACTATTTACATATTGTACAAATTAATAGATTGTAAATAGTTTATTGTTGCAATTCGAATAAGAAGTATTGTAGCATATTAATTTTTTTATTACAGAATTAATTATACTACTTTCCATAGCATACATTTTTTTACAACAAACATGTTTTTATTTATTTATTCATTATTAACATATATAAACATTTGAGGAAACAATATAAGTATTTCGAGTAAGTAAAAATCAAAATGTTAGAAAATTTTCAACAAATCATTATTTTAATAACTCAATTCAAATTAATTTGAATGTTTGATATTGTATTCATAAGAATTGTTAATATACAAAGGTAACAATTTACTTGTCAGCAGATTAATCAATATGATAGATGCAAAAATCGAGAACTATGATAATGTAATATGAACACAAAAGAAACGTTAAAATGTTAACTTTATGAATAGCCTAACTCCTATCATCTTTGTTCTCCCTATTATATCTGAATAAATTGAATTGTCTGATCAGAAAATCTTCTATGACCTAACCTCCCACAATAGCAATAACAAATATAGCTTAAGTATATAAGTTTTCATTACTTGTTACTCGAATTTTATTTCAAAAAGCTGATAATGACTCACTATACCAATCTTTTTCTAAACCCTATACGAGTTCGTTCTTCTTCATCATCACTTCCATAAGCTGATGACACACCCGATACAGCACCACGCCACGACGTAGCTTGCATAAGTTCTTGGTCTGGTTCGGTACGATTTTCATAGAGCATTAAATTAAGACATTCTTCATAGATTCTTGCTTCTGGAAAATCAACCTAAACAAAAACATGTTGTAAAAAATACTTTAGTTTGTTGACGTTTTATCTTCCCATTTTGCCTGCATAGGTAATATACTATAGAAGTTTTCAAGGAATAATATTATTAATTTTAAAACTAAACACAGCAATAAAAGAAAACCTCATTACCTTTGTATGTTTTTTGTCTGTAGCATATACAATAGATGTGCAACAAACTTCAGCGACTTTAGTTGTATATCCAAAATAACTCCAGCAACATATTTCACTTGAACCACTGACATCTTTGATAAACAAAAATCTTGAACCGAAACGCAATGATAGTTTATCAAATAATTCAACATTTTTTAGTAAATTATCATCAGAAGCACTGAAAATAAAAATATATTAACAATTTATCATGTAGGATAAGTAGTTTTATATTTTTTTTACCTTGTATATGAATACTTGTTGTTATGTCTATTTATAAGAAGTTTAACAGTTGGCTAAATAAAAAGACAAATAAATTTTAAAAAAATTGTTAAAAATATGATGTTTACTTACTTTTGTACTCATTGTAATAAGTTGACTTAAGTCTGCACTAGAAGACGTAAGAGGTATACGACACTGAGGTTTGATTTTACATTGTCTTGACCTTAATGCTTGTTGACAAGATTCAACAAGTGGTGATATTAAATAGAATTTGGCTTCAGCTAATAGTTCAGCGATTTCATGTGTCTTATCTGGAAGAGCTACATGTTCATCGCGCAAAAAGTTCAACACAGAATTAAAGTGCTTGCCACAACGATCAATTAGGACCCAACCTGAACATTTTTTAATGTAACAAAACTATTAATACATGATTTAGGTGTGTTATAAATTGTATCATTAAGCACCTTCAGTATCAGTAAGTACTTTCATCCGACCACTAAACATTGCTTTCAGCATAGTATCATGCTTCGTCAAGGTACCAATTGTAGTGTAAAATAACGAACCACCTATATTTAATTTTGCATATTTGGGTTGAATTTCTTGAGGCTGCATTTTAGTTTGGTGGTTACATTTGTTGTAATCAGCAGAATCTAAATGATTTCGCCATATGCATTAGTTTTTAAACTATTAAATGTATTATACACTAAATTATTTTTAATTACTATTTATTTAAATCAACCAAATATTTAGGAAATGTCATTAACTTTTTACTATAGAAACTAAATAATTTAATTTATTCTCATTTAGTATACATTTTATGAAAAAAATAAGAGCGATACGATAATGATAAATAAAATGGAGAGATCACTTACATTAGGATATGTTCATTTAGCAAGCCCTTATGATTGCATATTTACCTATGCAACTACAATAATTTATACTTTATGATGTCCCTAAAGTCCTAAACTAACTCTCGTGACAAAACAATTAAACAAAACAATTTTAAACAACTTTGTTTTGTCGTGGGCCAAACACTGAAACACAGTCTCTACTCTCTAAGATTATAGATTGTATAGTCAAAGAACAAAAGTATAATCATAGAATATATAAACAACATTGCTTATATATTATATTTTGCTATGGGTATAATGTATACCGTGATAGTGTGATAACAAAATGATATCAGGTAATTTATAGATAATATTATGGCCCATTATCACGGACATATTGTCACGAAATTCGGTGTAGAGACTCGTAGTTGTAGTTCACCAACTTGCGGTCGCTGATTTATAAAATCATTTGATCGTATATTCAGGATGTTGATTGGTCCAATTTAAAATTAAACGGCAACGGCCAACTGTAAACTCCGAACGACTCAACGTCCCAAAACAAAAGGACACGATAAACTGTGTAGTCGAGAACTGTCTGATCATAGAGTAGTACCATCAGTTCCATGTGAGTTCAGAGTCGTGACTCGCGTTCCTACTAGGCTAATGGCATTATGGCAAATGGATGTGTACAGCGGTACAGTAAAATTCATTCGGCTTTAGGATTTGACGTACGTATTCCAGATTCGGCTGATCTCTTTTCCATGTTCTAAATTTAAATTTAAAACTATTATCTGAAGACCGTTTTTTCCTGAAATAAAATATTGTCCAGTGAAATTGTTCGTCGAGACTTAAAATTTCTTCTTATTATATGGTCGATTGTCCTGAAGCTGAGCCAAAACCTATATTATAATAACTTAAACAAATTATTAGCGCACCACTTCGTTACCGTTTTATGTTTAAAATATGAAATCTTCACGTTCCACATCTTCTAAAAACCCCAGTAGATTCGCAAGAAGGTTAATGTCCGAATCGTCGGACGATAGCGACGAAAAAGGATCATCAAATGCACAGATGGATAGTGCTCGGGCAGAGAAAGCGTTTGCTCGTCACAGACGACAAACACCCACTCCAAACAGTTCAAATGTTACAGACGATTCTGTTTGTGTTAAACCTGACAGAACATTATTCAGATTGTCCGATACTGATTCGGAAGTAACACGTGGGTAAGTTTTTTTCATTCAGTAACTCATCAAACTTGATACAGTAAACATACCTACTACCTATTTATAAATAATAGGTATTTTCACTATGAGTACTAATACAATTAATGTACCAATACAAGTGTACAAAGTTTGGAATGCACTCTTAAACAATGATAAATGTTTTGATTTTTGGGTAACATTTTTATAATTCTGACCTATACCTAATTCCACGTTTAAAATATTAAATAATGAATCCTTGATGGCTGTGTGGAGTCGAGCCCCTTTGAAATGCATTTTTTGTAGGTAGGTAGTTTTTAATTACTGTTTGAGTCTCAATATTATTGAATTTATACTATTATTTGTAACATAATGAATTATTTTAAACTATGAAATTCAAAAAATACATATTAAAAAAAAAATATTAATCTTTGTCTAGTGGTGATCTCTACCGGCAGATTAGTCCGAGTTATTTGGTACTTGGCTGAACTATTTAAACTAAAAGCATTAGATAAAATTAAAAATAAAATAAAAACAAAGTTTGAAGTCCGATTCCGGGACACTGGGACGTATGGCAATCCTACAAAATGGAATTAAATATTTGTATAAATCTTTCAACTTTGTTTTATTTAATTTAATTTTGTATTTTTATTTTAGAAGTAGCAGAGTTGATAAAAAGCAATCTTCTAAGTATCATGATAAAACTACTTCTCCTGATACTTCAGTAAATGAATCAATTTTCAAACCTATAAAAAGAAATTTGGCCAAGTATCGAAATATATTACTATCAAGCGATGACGAACAATCAAAATATAGTAGTTGTGATGTAAGTTTTTTTTGCAGATGTATTCTTATACTTGAATGTTGATATTATCTACTTATTATTTAGGAATCAGGCGACAACTCTATGTCTAAAAAAAGTCCATCTTTAATAGAATCTGATGAAAGTGGTGAAGAAGTTTTACTTGAAGAATACATGGATAAACCTACCGGGACAACAAATATTGTGGCTAATGAATCTTTTAAACTTCAAGGAAAGTTTAAAACCAAACAAAGTTTAATTTTAAACTCTAGTAATGAAACGGTGACAAAGAGTGTTATTTTTGATGTAAGACTTTTATTGATTTAAATATTTTTGTAAAAGCTTAAATCAAAATATTTTTTAGGAAACTAATTTGAAGTCGGAGTCAGATTCAGATATTATAAATTCACCACAATATCAACAATTCAAAATACCGAAAAAAGTTAGTCATGAAGAATCTGAAATTGAATCAAAATTAGATGATTTATCTATAATTGAACCTAGTGATTCTGATACTGATGTTTCTGCGCATCATAAATCAACTGTTACATCTTCTAAACAAAACCGACCATTTATTGATGACTTGAAATTTTCAAACACTATCTATTCGTTACATGATCCAATATCTCAGAGTAGTATTTTAGAATATCCAAATTCTAAAGAAGTTATTATAGAACAGCCATCAAATATTAATAAAAATGAGAAAATTATTGAAACGATTGATTTGGTTGGTGACAGCCCAAAAACCTCTAAATTACATTTTCCGAAACAACCTAATGTAACAATTGATTTGACTGAAGAAAAGGTAGATGAAAAATCTTCCATATCTTCAAAAGATATTTCAGTTGCCAATACAAAAAAAATGACTAATGGGGATTTTCAATCTCTGAAAATGGAAAAACTAAGATTAGAAGAAATTCTAAGTCGATATACAAAAAATATCGCTAACATGAAAGTTAGTATGCCATTAATATATTTTTATTGCATTTAATTAATTTTACTGTAACTTTTAGCACACTATGCAAATAACAAATTTAAATTTATTGCCTGACGGTGGTTATAAATTAAAAAGGGCTATTGTAAAAGAAGAAAGTGCATTTACAGATACAAAAATACAACTAAATAATGTACTCAAAAAAATGGAAGATTACCCAGGTTTGTACTATGTCTTATGTCATATGTCCTCTTAAACAATTAAATTTAATTACTTAATTAAAATGCTTAATTCATATTTCTTATGTGAATGGTTACAGATGAATTAAAAATGTCTTCAAAACCTCACTCGTATCAATTACAAACATTAAATATTAATAGTGCATTGACTAAAAAGGCGGCCGGTAATATCGACATTAATGCCATGGGTGACAAAGGTAATTTTAAAAATACATTACTTATTGCAAAAACAACTATTTTTAAATTCAAGATAAAATTTAAAATTATCTTGTTTGTTTTTATAGCTTTGAGTACTTATCGCACACAGCAAACTTTGACTTTAGACGTACTTAATAGTTTACACAAATCATTAGAAACTTGCCCAACTTCCAATATTTTAGCCGATGACCCACAAAAACTTAAAGTGGAACTTATGCCCCACCAAAAACATGCTATAGCGTGGCTGATGTGGAGAGAGAGTCAAAAACCACACGGGGGTATTTTAGGTACATAAATAACATAATATATTATGTACACAAAACTATTTCTCAAATGTCAACATTATTTTATGTTATATTTTTCAGCTGATGATATGGGCTTAGGAAAGACTTTATCAATGATTTCTCTAATTCTTAAAGCTTATGAAGCTGAAAAAGATTCTGACGAAGACTCTGAAACGGATGATTCTGACGAAGACTCAAATCTAAATTGTATAAATTTATAATATACTATGATTAAAAATTCAATAAATTAATAATGCTTGATTTTTCAGCTTTTAAAGGTGGAACTCTTATCATATGCCCATCGTCATTAATCAGCCAATGGGAAAATGAAGTCAAATCTAAAGTAAAGCCAAGAGTTTTAGATGTACTTAAATATTATGGACCAAATAGAGAATCTTCTGCTAGACGATTGGCTAAAAAACATATAGTCTTGACTACATATCATACGGTCATGTGGGACCAAAAAAATCATAACAAGACAGTTCGTACCTATTCTATCAAAGTATGTCAAAGTTATTGTAATAACTAGTTCATTTTTTTATAGAGCCCACTGTATAATATTAAATGGTGCAGAATAATTCTCGATGAAGCCCATACAATTAGAAATCATAAAAGTCAAACGTCTGTAGCAGTAAGTTCACTTTCTGGTGTTAATCGATGGGCATTAACTGGCACTCCGATCCATAATAAAGAAGCTGATTTTTATGCACTGTTAAAATTCATTAAGTGTCGCCCCTTCGATGATTGGGCAGTAAGTATAAGTTCTTATTTTAAATTCTTTAGAAAAAATGATAAATTATATGTATGGTTTAGGTACAATTAATGTATTCCTAATTTATTTACTGTACAATCATACTTTATAAACATAGAGGATTTGGTTGAAATAGAACGTTTTAATCTGATTTGTAGTAGATGCTGATCTTTAGCAATTTGGTCTATACATATTTATTAAGTTGTTAAGTGTACATGTAACAATGTAACTTATAATTATCAGATATAAATTGTATTATTTAATATTTTAGAATGATGGTTGTTTTTTATGTCTGACTGTACACCAGTGTTTCTCGAACTGCGTGTAGCATTATTTTCTCTGATTATTTTATGTTTTAATAAAAATAAACTGGAGCTATAATTTACTAAATGTATTGTTACTCTGAACTTTTTTATGTGTAATTAATTTTGATTGCAGGTATGGAAACGTTGGGTAGGTAATAATGATGAAGCTGGTAAAAACAGACTTTCTTTATTAACTAAGACACTTATGTTGAGACGAACAAAAGTTCAGCTACAAAAAACAACAACATTTAATTTACCAGAAAAAACATTTCACACCATCAAAGTTGAATTATTTAAAGAAGAAAAAGAAGCATATGAAAAAGTGTTACATTTCTCGAGGTTTGTTAGTCTCTCGAGTAAATTTCATATCAACTTATTTTTTTTTTAATGTTATAGTTCACTGTTTGCTACATATCTCTACGAAAAAGCCGACAAAGAAAATGCTATTGCAAGTGGCTTTCCAGTTAAACACAAAGCTAAATATTTAACTCGTAAGCAACACTGAAAAGAAATTAATTATTTAAAAACAATAAATTAAAACCTATTCTTTTATTTTTGATAGAAAATAGTGACAATGTTTTTAAAGACCATCCTGAGCTGGACAAATTATTTAAGCAATTAGTAAATAACAAAAACATTCAAACCCATCATATCTTAGTTTTAATACTACGATTAAGACAACTTTGTTGTCATCCTTGTTTGTTGAAAAATGTATGATTATTTTTATTATTAATAGATAATTAAATAGTGAAATAAAATATAATAATATTATTGTTGTAGATGTTGGAAGATGAATGTCTGAAGACTGATGGCATACAAGATAAAGGAGATTTAGATATAATAGACAAAATGAGTCGAATGTCTATTTGCATTCCAAATGTTGAAGCTGATACTGTTGAAAATAATAATGCAATTTTTAATGAAAAATGGATTAGTTCTAAGGTATGAAAACAATTAATTAAGCTTTAAAATATTGCTTGAACTAAAATTACTGACTTGTTCATAAAATGTTTTCAATTTATTAACAACAATTTCAGATCTATAATATTTTATTTTTTTATGATTTATTCGTTATAGATTAAAGCTGTCTGTGATATGGTGAATGAAAAAGTATTGCATACTGATGATAAGGCTGTAATTGTGTCTCAGTGGCCAAGCGTGTTACACCTTGTGAACAAACAATTATCTCAGTATAACGTTAAAACTGAGATATTCAGTGGAGCTGTTCCTGTTCTACATAGGAATAACATAATTAGTGAATTCAACAAAGTCAAAGGCGGACCTAAAGTAAATAAAAATATAATTTTTATTGTATGTCAAAATAACTATAAAATATGTGTATTATCATGATATAACGTGGAATCCTAAATTAATATTTATTATTCTTTTCAATTCAACCCACATTTCAAACATTATATTTGTTTTTTTCTTTAAATATCATGGTTTTTAGTCTTTTTTTTTTTCTTTTTTATTGATCTTGAGCCCGGCAACTGTGGCCATTAGCTGTAGAGTAGGTATTGTAGGTTTGTATTGTAGGTTTTGGGACGGTAGGGGGGAACACGTGTGTGTTTTGATTTGGCAGAATTTCGAATGGGGCACCCGTAGGTTTCTGCCATGCCCCGGAAGTGGGGGATGGTAGCACTTGTTCTCTGGTCACCGCGACTTGTCTGGAGAAAAATGCCGCCCAGTGGCTGAGGATCAAACCGCGACCGGCTGCGTCGCAGCGGACGCGTCAGACAACTCGGTCACCTCGTCCCCCAACAACATTTTTAATATTTATATTATATTTTTTATACATTTATCTTTAACAGTTTTTTTAGTTTCTTATTTTTTGAATGATAAATTGACAGTTTAATTTCATATTCCAAAGGAGAATATTTTTCTAAGTATTTTGATACTTAAAAATCTAATTTAGAATGAGTAGTTTATGAGAGAAGTTAAAGTTAAGATGAGTGGAGTGGAACACCATTGTCTTAGCAAAATGTTGGTCTACTGCTGCACTCATCTTTACTTTGATACTTATTACTCCTAAGCCACTCATTATAGTTATTTAATACCCGTTTTGATGTTGAATGAATTAACTCCATATTAATCTACATGAAAGATTTTTAATAAAATAGAGGCCTAAAATTGCATTCAATCACAATATCTATTTTTAACTTTATATAGGTGAAATAATGTTTAAAATCAGTACCTAATAACAGTAATAACTAATTGGTAATTTCTTATTCATCTGTACTAAATTGTGTAATCAATTTGCAATGAAAAAAAATTAAGGGCCTTTTAACAAATTAAAATATAGCCTATAGATTCTTAGGATAGTGTAACTTTCTGGCGATAAAAATATTTTAAAATCAGTTTGGAGGACACCACACCCATGTATTGTCTCCATCTTACAAACGTGTAACATAACAAAAACTGTTTTTGCGTGAAATAGAATATGAGTGGTTTTAGCTTGAGTAGCTGTAGTCCAAGCTAAGGAACCAAATTCTTACACCATTATTAAGAAAACATTTACTGTGCAACATCATTTTTTTGATATTGCTAGTACAAGAAATGCTCTTATTGTTTAAAAATGCATTATTTCAAACTTGAATTACTTTTTTTGTTTTTGTGATATCGAAAAAAATAAAAACGATGTTGCATTGTAAATGTTCTCCTCTTAATAGTATGAAAATGTGGTTCCTTACCTTGAGTGGTTCTATTTTGTGCAAAACAGTTTTTGGTATGTTGTACGTTTTTAAAACAAAGACAACACGTGTGGGTGTAGCGTCCTCTTAAGGAGTTTCAGAGATTATCTCGAGTAAACAATTTTTCTTCTTTTTATTCAAGTATAGATATATTTTAATTTATTTTATTTCAGATTTTACTTTTGTCACTAACTGCCGGTGGTGTTGGCCTCAATTTAGTAGTTGCCAACCACTTGTTTCTAGTGGATATCCACTGGAATCCACAACTTGAAGCACAAGCATGTGATCGCATTTATAGAGTAGGACAACAAAAACCAGTCAATGTATACAAGTTTCTTTGTGATAATACTATTGAAACATCAATTCAAAAAATTCAAACACAGAAGCTTGAAATTGCTAGTACTGTTTTTGGTGGCTCTAGAAATGTTGAAGGTACTAAGATAACTTTAGATGACCTCAAACAAATATTTAATATGAACCCTAATAAAGTCAATCCTTAAATTTGTTAAATTTGTTCATACTTTTATACTTAGTTTTAACGACTCAAATCATTTTAAACTGTATACATAATTCATAATTTATGATTTATTTTAATTATTACTTTGGAAACAAATGTGCTAATATTTTGTAATTCGTATTTTGTATTTATAAGTTTTTTTAAATAAAATTTAAAAAAAACTAAAATAAAAAATAAAAAATTTTGTTTTGTATTTATTTTGTTTTATACCTCATTATTCTCCTGTAGAATTTAAACCAGATATATTCTGTTCTAAAAAATTACCTAATTTTTTAACTTGTGATGATAAATGGATAACAAGTAAATAATTCAAATACCTTTATAAAGTAAACAGTTATAGGTCAATGGAATATTTATGATTATAAATTATATATTTAATGCAAATTTATTACAACCAATATTTTAATATTTTCTTACAAGTATAGAGAACCATCTGCTGGACCAAGGTATCTGATAGATATTAATAATACATCAATAAGTGTCCAAACGCCAAGGCCTCCAAAACTGAATAGTTTGCCTATGCCTTCTTGCCAATGTCCCAAGTAAAACCTGATACAAAAAATATAATATATTTTAAAACAAACATTTCAGTTTTAATCACATTAAAGATTATGCATATTATACCTGTCTATACCAAATCCTCCTAGAGTAATACTTAAAATTAAAGCAGTAGACCACCGGTGGCCACCTGTCCAATTGCAGCGCAATCTTTTTAAAAATGTTCTTCGTCCCAAACACAAAACATCTCTGTTCACTGTACAATTAGTCCTATAATAAACATTTATCATTAAAATTACATTGTAAAATATAAATTAAGAATGTTTAAATGATTTTAATTTCAAAATTTCATCCGTTATAATTTCTTTGAGTTATTTTTAAAAAATCTTATTTTAAACCGCAACATTAATTTACATTTTAATTACAAAATGTGTGCATAAAGTTAGTAATTATTTCTATTTTATTAAAGCAAAAGAGTTGTTTAATATTTTTTTTATATAATCAAGTGTTTTGTATCCAAAAAAGACAAATTTTTAACAAGCTTTAACCACAAAAAATATTTATTCAATTATAACCGGTAATAAGTTGGTGGAGAAGCAGCAGAATTACAGATTTTTTTCACACATTCATATTCCCAGAACTCTGTCTGATAACAAAACCGACAAGTCAAGTTTTTAGCAAATGTATTTTCTCCCTAAAAAAAAATACACATCTAAATTAAATGAAAATAAATATTTTAAATTACTACATACCAAACAATCTACATTAGCTTTGCATACAGCAATTGTTTGATTTCCATACACACATGTCGTATTCATATGACAACTGATACTTGGATATGGCATACTTGAACAAGCCTTGTGCTCAGAGGAGACCATACGTTCCAAATCATCTTCGTGACGTATCTTTAAATAGAAAAAAAAACTATTACAGAATGTTTGTAAGTTATGTATTACATAATATGTTGTGTTAATTTCTATTTTCAACAGTGGTGTCTTACAAACTAATATTTATAAGATCAACTCAAAACATAAATATAATATTAATAAATCAGTCTTTAATCATCACATTTTTTTCGTTTGTTTCCTTAGGTATAGTATTGTATATTTTGTTAATTATATTTATATATTGATTAGATAATTATTATAAAAACTAAACGACATTCATAAAGTCCAAACTCTGCGGCCGATTAATAACTTATTAACAAAAATAACTTACCATCCTGGGATGTGTTGCATTATTCATATTTGAGGTTTGAATTGATTTTTGCTTCTGTTTGGAGAGTGATAAATCAACATGGTCATCGTCTATGAAAAAATATTTTTAATTTATTAACAATGAATGATCATTATCAACAAATGTTCAAAATTAAAAATCTTAAATAAGACAATTTTTAATTACCATTTTGAGATGCTATGCTGTTTACTATGAGTTTAAATAAGAGTATAATTGCACAGTGATAATATTGAGACTTCATAATTCATTTCAATATTTCATAACAGTTACGACAATGAAAAAAAATTTTAAATCTATTGATATATCTAGTCAAATTTTTTGATGAGCGAGTTTACTTTTATTATTTTACCTATAAACCTATTTATTATAATATTCAAGAGTTTTATACCACTGGCACAGGACAACAGAACTCTCCTACAAACTACAGTTTATAGAAAATTGAAATAATCAAATATTTCAATATTTCATGTAAACTGTGACCACAAAGAAGTTGTCACCACTCGATGATCAATGATCTCATGACAAGCAACTTCTCTTTATTCTATGCTGATGAAACGTGTCAACGGTTTGAGGAGCCGGGAAGCACAATAAACGGCATATCAAACAAGAATATAAAGTGATTGTTAACTACAGAACGAGGTTGTATTATTGTGTTTTTATTACAGAACAAAACGTCAAAACATTAAAAAAATAACACTTTGACAATATCCGAGATAACACCGATAACTGATAAGAAAGAGTAAGCAGCAAGACGTGGAGGTATAATTAATGTAATACCTGCAGCATTGAGTGAGTTTTCCTGGAGCCCTGGAGGTACACCATTGTACCAAAAGCAAACAGTTCACTATGAAAGTCGGTTATCGCAGAACAATAAAAAAACAAACATTTACAACAGCATTAAGTCATCAAATAATTTTACTTTAAGTAGGTACACTTATTCAATAATAGTACCTACTTTACTACTTATATTATGGATAATAATTAATGACAGACCGTCTTCTCTCAAAATAGTGTGTTAACTGTTAAGTAAGAAATAAATATTTAGTAAATGTATGTATACAAATATAATGCCAATGGCTTTAGTTTTCGAAACAGACATTTATAGTTTCAAGACCAATAGAAAAAAAAAAAATTTAGTATTCACGCTTTTAAATAAGTGAACAGATGCAAATTATTATTTATCTGGTATACCTACTTTACCTAGTTTTTATAATGGCTATTATATAATTAGAACTTAGAACTGTAAGTTAACTTTTCATTAGCAAACTGTGTCAATTAAGCGATGAATATATTAACTTCAAGTATCTATAATGGTGAATTTTTTTCAAAACAAATTTTTGACAAACTCGATTATGGTTTTTTGTAATACCTAACTCAAAAAATAATATTACTTACGTCCCACATGTAATTTTCACCGAATGTTAGTATTCCCTATGAGCAACACGCTTTTTATAGATATTTTGACTCTTTTTCAGATATTTAAAGCTATTTATTTATTTTTGAAATAAAAATTTGTTATCGTCACACAATATTTTAAGTTTTTTACTTTTTGAATAACACCTTACATTATTAATTTCACAATTTCACATTATTAACTAGAGTATTGTACGGAGTGTTTAAACCTATAGAGATCAATTTCAGACAATCACCTAGTTGATTAGTTATAATAAGTTATAAGCATTAAAGTTTTGAACTTTTAAAAAGCGGAGTAGCGGAGAACATTTTGCGGGGCACCCCTGTAATACTCTATATTCTATGACTCTTAGTTATAACTATTAACTATTGAACTACTTGTCCAAAACTTCATATTTATAGATAGAAATACTCCGAATAACATTCTTTTTACATATGAAATTAAAAATGTATGGCGTGTCTTTCAAAAATGAAAAATCTCAAATAATTATAACGTGGTGGCCTTAAAATTAAAAACTGTAAAAAAATGTAAAAATCGAACAAATGTTCTATGTAGAAGTATACGTACATTTATGTTATTTTCAGAAATAAAATGGATAGGCTACAAATCACATACCTATCTATGAGTTTTTCTCACGAATTAAGATATAAATTCGTGGTTTTTCGTTGTCCAACAGATATTCTATGTACCTAAACGGTTTATTATTTATACGTTCCTTCGAATGCTAATTAGTATTGTTTTAATTTCGTATGAATTATTTTTTAGTGCAAAATAGTTATTTTTATGTCACTATATAACAATATCATAAATAATAGTTCAATTGCTTCTGTAATAATAATAATTTTTTTCTATAAAACTCAATATTAAGACAGTTAAGGACTTAAAGTTCATTCGAGTTTTAAAATGACTTGCACGAGACATCATACTATTATTGTGGAATGACGACAAGCACAACTACAGATATCATGAATATGCTTTCAGAAGACTTACGATTATGGGTAATATCTCATAATTCACTAAGTAGGTATCATCGTTAAAAACCAATTTATTTGATTCTCATAGGAGCGTTCTTTTTCGAGACAAAATACAGTTTTAAAAATATTTTTTGTATTCTTTGAGATTTTAAGTATTTTAAGATGTTGATTTATTTTACATTTGAGTGCGAATGAGGTGGATTTAAAATTTAATTTCATCTAACCACTATATAATATGCATATTTTTTATCACAGAGTAGCGCTAGTTAGTTAAAATTAACATTACCAGTTAGTCTTATTATTCAAATTAAAAATTGTGAAAAAAGTTTAAATCGACCAAGTTTCATAATATGCTGTATAATTATGTACAATTGGAAATAAAATGGACCGGCTACAAGAGACATGCGCGTTTTATACGTTGTTCGGGAGATACCTTCTGCAACGTTTGTTTTACCTATAGAGTTAGGTACTATGTTTATTATTATATCATGTTCGTCCGATTGCAAATATTTTTCGTCAGTTTAGTTTTGATTTCTTAGCGATAAGTTTTTCGTACAAAATTGTATTTATTTATTTATTTTCATGCCACACATAATAAATAGGTATGTAATAATAGTTCAATAATTCATGTACCTATAGTACCTATAGTTTTTTTTTTAGAAAACGTGTTTGTAAAACAGTTCGAATTAATTTTAGTTAGGTTATAAGTTATAAGTTATAACTATTAACTAGTAACCTACAAGAAACAACAGTAAATAGTGACTATTCATTTATGAACGAAGACTATCATGAATGTTCTTTCATGTTCTTTCTTTTGCAAAAGACTTACGGTAACTTCTCACATGATATAATGTATTTGTAGGCAAATTGACGAAAAGCAATATATTATTGAATTGTTCGCCAAAAATCTATATTAGTTTTTTCAAGACAGTACAAAATTGTCAAATTTTAAATCATTTTATTTTTTTCTATCTAGAAATAATAACTTTTTATTTGTGAGTAAAAGAGTTTGAAAATTCAATACAAGGTTCTTAGAATTGTTTCAACAACAGATAAAAAATATTGAAAATACGCAAAATAATTTTTTCTAGGAACCTAAAATCTAAATACAAGTTTTTAAGTTCAAATTATTACAAAATTGCATCTAAACAAAAAAACCATTTTATTGTTATTATTATTATTTATTTATTGACCACAAAAACTCCATTTACAAAATAACTTATTGTTTTTTTTTTTTATTATTAATGAAAGTTTCCCTGACATCAGACATTGCATTTTAACATTTGGAAAAAAACAAAACAATAATAATTATAGTATTATAAGTCAGTAATGATGATAATATTATAGTGTTTGCTACAATTTATTTTCTTTATAATAGTTTATTTTTATACGTGGCTAAGGCGCTAAGCCATGTAGGAAAATTAGAATTATTAGATACTGTAAATGTTTGAATAAAAAAAACTTATATTAGAATTTATGTCTATATTATGATGGATACTGTTCCAATTAACAGCGCCTATTTTGGTAATAATTTGTTTATAGTCGGCTTTATTCCAATAATACATAGGTAGTATGTCAGTATCATAAAAAAAAAAAATATTACAATAATATTATTAATATTAAATAACATAATTTAATGCATTTCGATTTTAGATTGGTTGTAAGATAATTACCTAACCGTTCTATATGGTATTGACTAGACTACTAGAGTTAATTCTTAATACAACTGCTACTTATATTACCTATATAAAATAATTTTAAAATTATAGTCATTCGATATTTGCGATTTCTCTAGCATTGAAGTTTAGTTTAAAAAAAAGGCAACGACAAAAACTAAATATAAGATATCCCGTGCGCACGAGCATGCCATCGGGCGCGTCCCCGGGTTGCGGATAGGGGAACCCTCTGAGGATATACTCTCAGGGTAGCCGTGAAATAAGTCATACCTTCGGGATGGACGAATAAGCGGCCGCGGACAAGCTCACCACCGCCGGGGAGCCGATCGACCCCCGGTGTCCCGATACATCACAAGCAGACAGACGAAGCGAAGCTGGCGTCGTCGGTGGAGGCCAAGCCGACTTAAAAGACGAAAATGGACTATAAAATGCGTGAGTTAATTCTCATCCGGGAGTGCATTAAGACCAGGAGACAGCGGCTGGGGGTGGCTGGCGCAAGGAGTTGTGATCGCGGTCAGCCAAATCCCAGTAAGAGCAGAGGCGGTCAGCTAGGCCTTTGCTCGTGATCATGGATAACGAAGGATTGATTTTAATTTGAGTAAGTATACATCTTTGTATCCACCTACGATATTATCTTGGTATTTTATATTTTCAACTCTTTTAAGTGTTATTCCATCTAATTTTTTTTTGTATGCATGTAACTATATAAGTTAAGTTATAATTGCAAATAAGTATGCTAGGTATTAATCTTTTCCCAACCTATTCTTACCCATCTTAGTTTTTTAAAAACTTAATTTAATTTATAACTTTTATCTAACTTTAATTTAAGACTTATTTAAAATAATTAGTCTATTATTAATCTATAATCTCATCAAAATTTATTTGCATTCTTAGGCAATTATTTGTGAATAAAATATAATGAAGCCAATGGCCCGTCGCCGAAGCTAAAAATCTATTTAAAAAAAAAAAATAACAACAATACAAATTTTATGAAAAAGACCTATAACCTATATTATCTATTTTTCGGACCTATAACGTCTTTTAAAATTCTAAATTTATTCAATTTTTTGTATTTTTCAATAACACAAATATACATTATACACTGACACATTGTTATGCCTATGATTAATTACTGATGTATGTATATAATATAGTGAAGCCCATTGCCAAAGCTATAAAAATCAATTTAAAAAAAAATATACAAATTTCATATAAAAGACCTATTACCTATTTTTGTGTATTTTTCAACGACACACCTTAAACATTGCGTTTTGCATATTTCTTTTTTTATAAACCTTTTTCGGATCAATTTTTTTGGGATTTTCGCATTTTTATGCACAGTTCAGTGTTCCTTTTAGTTTTTTTGCTATTAGTGCATATTTTTTTTTACCTTTTTCGGACTGTTTTTCAAAATTTATTTCATTCAGGTATTATCGATGTTCGATCACACAATTTTTTGATATACATAATATTACATTTATCATATTTGCATAACCTATCATAACAATTGTTTTGCATTTTTTACATTTCACGTATTACATTATGATTGCATATTGCTATGTTTGTTATGTGATTAAATATACATTTTTTGTTCCAATATATTTGTATTTTGTTGTATTTTTTGTTCATATATTATTATATTTATTTATATACTATATTGTTTGATCATTATTACGTATGACGTTCAAAATACATATATTTTATAAACACCTATACGTACAATGGTGAGTGGTCAGATCATTTTTTATAAGTCGAGAAATGTCTGATAGCCGTTGGATTTGCAAAAAAAGATGAACACGAATCTATGCTTTTATTTGGGGACAACAAAATTAAGTCGAATCTGGTTGGTAAATCATAGGTTAGGCAAGTACCTACTATGCCTACGGCCTATACCTACTACATTATATTATTATATGCAATCGGGAAAATACGAGCAATAAAAGAACAAAGTTCAAGAGTTGGTACCTATACGGCTATACTATATTGGTAGTTAGGTTACCTGGTGTTGCCCCAACATATTGTGTTCCCAAGAAAGAATTTTCGGAAAAACAGCGATTCAATAATTAATATTTGTTAATATTGTGTGACATTATTATTTATTTTACTATAATTTATTATTTATATTAATCAATTTATGTACTGTTAGCTCAACAAATACATACAAATAATTATTTTGCTGGATTTCGTAGATGATAAAAGTGTATAAATACACTAGTACTAACTACTATGTACTAACACCATCTAATTTTAATACATACATTTATTTACAGATCTTACAATAGAATTAAATTTACACATCTTATTACCGTATAACTTCGCAGATCATATTTTATATCTG
The DNA here is from genome assembly GCF_001856785.1 of Myzus persicae. Classification (NCBI taxonomy): domain Eukaryota; kingdom Metazoa; phylum Arthropoda; class Insecta; order Hemiptera; family Aphididae; genus Myzus; species Myzus persicae. Next base: position 137,308 of record NW_019103937.1, read on the forward strand.
TGCTGATATCCACTCACGTGTTTATAATAATATATTTTATGGTACCTACCATATTAATAATTAACCTACCTACCTATCAAGGTCGTAACCGGGGTGTAGGGTTCCCCCCCCCCCCCACGAATTTTTTTTTGAAATAAGATTTAATTATTTTTTAAATAAAAATTAATTTAATTTAATTTATATTTTTATATTTTCATATTTCATTATATAATATAACATATTTATACTCCAAACCCCCCTACATATTTTTCTGGCTACGGCCTTGATATACTTTTATATAATATTAAAGAGTATATTAGTTTTGACGTTTTGAGTGATGGTCGACGGAAAATATTATATTGGACGATTAGACCTATTCAGCTAATTTATACACGAAAAGCCCTCCCATGATGTGCTAAAACCCGAATTTCAGGATACGTGGCAGAAATTGTTTATAGATAACAAAAATAATTAATGATCTACAGAAACAAATTAAAAAAATTTAAACTATATATACATATTATAATACTATCAAATCTTGTTCTGAAAAAAATTAGTAACAAAATATTCGTAAAACTATTGTTTAAATTGTCAATGTTTTGTACAAATGCGGATTCTGGACTTTCGTTTGTGTCAATGATTCAAATTTGAAAAGATAAAAATAAAAATAATTTTTGATTTTGCCTGGAATGTATTTCTGAGTACTATTGGTCAATCATACGCATATACTCAAATATATACCATTGTGCATTTATCATGATTTTATTTCTATTTTTTATCGACTAAAAATTTTGGTCGAAGGGCAAAAACTAAAATAAAAACCTCTTCGTTAAAAGTGACACCGGGACACCGGGTCCCTGCAGTTTGCCTAATAGCACCACTGAGCTAGATTGATGAGGATTCAAAATAACTGAAATATATTCTAAAATTAAATGAAACAGAGAAAAGTACAAAATTATTAAGCAAATTTAATTTTCAAAGGCCGAGCAATTACGAAATACATATGAAACCAAATATAAGCTGCGAGATTGTGTACTGCATTCATTTAACCATAGGCGGAGATCTTGTGAAATATTAAGGGGGGCTCAAATATTTGATGACAAACAGATCCGTGGGGGCATTGCCCCCACACCCCCAACAAACTAATTTTTACATTAGATCACTCATAAAAAATTGTTCTCGTTGACTCGTTATCATAACAACTTATATAGTTACAATTTTACAAACATAAAAAAAGAATAATTAATAAACGATTTAAATTGAAATATTTCAAACATATTTGAACTAAATTATTTATTGAAAATCAAAATCACAATCTCAAAAGAAATGTATTCCCAAGAACATCAAACAATAAGTAAAATATAATTTAGTATAAAATGGTCAATACTCAATACGGTTAACGATTCATTCAATCGCGATAAACTTTACGATAGGTTTAAGAGGATGTCACACTGGTCATTTTCAGCGGTAAAAACACGGCTACGAAAAACAAACGAAACGGCATTAAAAAGTGTTTTTAGAGTAAAAATACTTATTATGAAACTTATAGAGAACAATATTTTGGAGGGAACCTCATCGGTGTTTTTCGAAATATTAATTATTAAAAAAGTTACAGTTATTTAAAAAATGTAAAAAAAAGGGTTTTTGTGCCTTTAATATCTAGCTGTGTATTTAGATTAATACAAAACCCCGATGAGGTTCCCTCCGAAATATTGTTCTCTATAAAATTTATTATAGGTATTTTTACTCTTAAACCACTTTTTAATGGCTTTTCGATTGTTTTTCGACAGCATGTCTACGTCGTTAGATTTGACTTTTCATTGCCATCATGTGCTGCCACCTGCCTGCCGTTGTGACCGCGGCCGCAAAGTCCCCCCACTACGCCAAAAAATGACTGTCTCGTACGGTCGCCGGTAATCGGCGACGAATAACGAGAACACTTCGACAAACGCTTCTGAGAATAGATAGCTATCGCTTCTCGAGAATTAACAAAAATTAGGAAAAGAAATATTTTTCCCATCTAAAATAGAATGGTATATATGTTATTCAATATAGATGGCCAATTGGTACAAAACATGTACAATATTAGTTATATAAACACAATATAATATTATTGTGAATTGTGACTTAATTGTTCGGTATGTTACCGACTTACCGTAAATAATAAATTGGTAAATAGTGTGTATGTAATGTACTAGGTACACTTATATAATTGTGGATATAAGAATATAAAATAATGAAAAAAGTTCTGCAAACTGTACAAAATTACGGTATTGTTTGTTTAATATTCTTAGGGGGTCTTTAACTTCAAATCATTTATTTTGGGGGGACTAAGCCCCCGTAAGCCCCCCCCCCAGATCACCACCTATGCATTTAACTAAAATTCATCGTATTATAAGGGTTGTGAATTGTGATTACATATTCACATGTACCTCGATAAAAAAATATATTTCTTATTTTTCAAGACGACACAAGAACGTGACTTCCATGGCAATCGGTAAAAAACTACATGAAAAAAACGATACGAAAAAAATAACAAGGTTATAAGTTATAAGTTGTAAGTATTATTATAGTATATAGTATTATTGTTATTAAAATTAGGCATTAGCCATAAGTTATTATACTGATATAATATATAAAACCGCTGGTGAAGAATATTGAAGCGGAGAAAGGGATACCCCAAATTTTTTAATGGCTACGATATCATATCCTATTCTATATTTTGTGATTTTTTTTAACTATTATTGATTCATATTTTTGATATTTTATTTGACGTTTTTCAATTTGTACATTTTGTATAACAGCTATAGTAAATACTACCTATACGATAATTGAGATTTTTAGATAAAAATAAATTTGACGGTTTTTGCAATGCCGATTTTACTCTTGTCGTATTTTACTTGACGTTTTTTTCCGGGTTGTTTTTTCCCTAGATTCGACTTCCATAAGACCACAGAACAATATAGAAACGACATTATGCTTGATAGGGGATTGCTGGAGGTTTAGCCACTGAGTATTTAATCAAATTATTTAAAGTATTTGGTGAAGTTTTATCCTTTGTGTGTTATCATACAATGTACACTATGTTCCAGCAATCCAGCCTCCAAGTAGCGTCCAATCGGCAATCGGCAATTGGCAATGGGCATTGGGCAATATTAAATATTTTTATATTCTGTGCTGATAACCGTTATCAGAGATGGCTGAAATCCTTGAGATAAGAGACAAACGGTTATCACGATAAATCTAATATTGGGATTTTGTGAAAACTGATATTATTATTATTGTAAATTTAAAACAGTTTCTTTTATAATATTTTTAATTTTCAGTTTAATTAATATTAAGTAAATTAGATTTAATCGAATTTTAAAATGAGTTTGTCACACACTCGCAGTATATTGCAGGTAAACTATTGTATAACATAATTTATAATAGTATTCAAATTCTGTGTACACAACTATTTTGTTGAAAATACAATATTTCATTATGGAAAAATAAATTGTTTAATCTAAAGTCAAAGCAAATAAAAGATAGATGTTTATAATAATGTTTGTACCCCTATTAGAGCTATTTGTTTATACAAATATGCACTAAAACTAAATTAAATATTTTGAATTAATTACTTAAGCAATGCTCAGAATATTATGATAATTTTAAATTAATTAATTTACAGCACTCAAGCAAAATTTTGCAATTCAGTAATAGTCAGATTTCTAACAGTATTCGCGGATTGACTATACCAATTGTAGTAGAACAAACTGGCCGCGGAGAACGTTCTTACGATATATTTTCTAGACTTCTTAAAGAACGAATAGTTTGTGTTATGGGAGAGGTAAGTAAATTTAAGTTACAAATAATCTATTTTATTTTTATGTGAACAAATATTTTATATTGCTTAGATTAATGATCATGTTGCTTCATTGGTCATAGCTCAGTTATTGTTTTTACAATTTGAAAATCAAAAAGCCACAATCAATATGTATATTAACAGGTAAAATATTTTTTATTTAATACTTAATGGGTAAAATAAATAAATGTACAAAATGAATTATAAATTTATGATTTTTGCTTAGCCCTGGCGGTAGTGTTACAGCGGGTTTAGGCATTTATGACACTATGATGTATATTAAGCCAGATGTATCAACTTGGTGCATAGGACAAGCTTGTAGTATGGGAAGTGTTTTATTAGCCGCAGGGGCAAAGGGTAAAAGGCATGCGTTGCCTCATTCAAGGATCATGATTCATCAGCCATCTGGTGGAATGCAGGTACTTGTTACTAAATTATACATAAATATAATGTGTTATGCATCTATGTATAACAAATAATTTTTATGTATATTCAGTATATTCTTTTATTTGTTAGAGAAATAGTAAAGCATTACTTATTGCAATAGATATATAATTATATTTAATAATTTCTAGTTAGCCATCAAGTTTTGATTAATTTCTGTCTGAAATAATGTTTGCTTAGTTTCAAATGAAGTACTTTAATTAATGACCTGATTAGATTGTGCTACCATAAGTATATAAAGTAGAATGAGTATTTAAACAATGGAGTTGTAAATTTTTAGTTAATCTTTTATCCAGTTATAGTTAATTACTAACCAAAAACTAACTACTAAACAAATTTATAAATTATAATTTCATACCTAATATAACAAATTTCATTTAAACATTTTTTGATTTTTATTTTACTATAATACAATTAAACTCTAAACTGTAAGCTTTTAAGTATTAACTTACTAGTCCATAGTATTATTTTAAAATTTAGTGAACAAAAATTCAAAAATGAAAATTTACCATGTTAAAACCCTAATTAAATTATAAGTTATATGTTTGTCAAATCATATTTTATGTAATTTGTATGTTTTTATGTTTTTATGTTTGTAAGATTTCAATTATTTTGAAAAAATTAATTAAAAATCAATTAAATCAGTTTATTAAAACTATTGCAGGGAAAAGCATCAGATATGAAAATTGTAACCGATGAAATTCTGAGACTTAAATCGTCTTTAATTGACATTTATGGTAAACACACTGGAATGCCTGCAGATAAAATTGGTAAGTTTATTTCATTGTAGCAAAAATATTTTAGATTACAAGTTTAGTCAAAAAAATCATTGCTTTTTTATAGTTACTTGTTAACTCTTTAATTATTTTATAATACTAACCTTAGTTAATTATAGACTATAGTTGTAGCTTGTACACTAAAAATGTACTCAACCAATTCTAAAAAAAAAACAATTTAGAATATTTTAACTGAAGCATAACTAACTAAATAATAGATATCTATCTTAGTTGGTAAAGAGTAAAGACAGATCATATTAGTAAGATATGAATGATGCATATGCAAATCTATAGTTTTTGACCAATTGGCACATTTTGTGTTTATATTTTAGATCTTAGACAGGTTGTAAAAGTATTAGAGTAGAGACCATGGGTCACAGCTATTATGTATAAAATGCAAAGTGTTTGGCTGAGGCTTATGAAATAAAAAATTATCCACCTATTTTGATGATTCAAGGAAGATTTAGGCTTCAGATTATAGATTGAACTAGTTATTTTAGGGTGGCTTACTCGCTATTAACAATGTAAAAATTATAAATACAAAGTCATTCATTTCAACTTGTAATTGGTTACACTTAACATAATGTGTCTTGCACCAAACTGAGTAAAAGGAAATAAACCTATAAAATTACTTTAAAATTTTAAAATTTAAGTATTTAATATGAATTCAAAATAACATAAGCAAAATTAATTTATTTATTTTTTAGATGCTAGTATGGAATCTGATCATTTCATGAGTGCGGACGAAGCTGTCACTTTTGGACTGATTGACAAAGTTGAACAACCATCAATAAATTGATTTAATATACTATTGTTTTTTCCTGTATATTTTATTCTTGTTAATGTTGTATACCAATTTAATTAATTGAAATATTAATATTAAAATATTGTGGTTGTCATTTAAGTTAGTTTGAATTTTTATAAAAAAATAATGTAGATTATCAATAAATATCATCATTTGTTGGAAATAAAAACTACTGGCTGTCTTATATATTTGTGTATGTAATGTTAGAAATTATAAAGTAAACATAAAAATAAAAATAAATGATTTTTTAATTATCCAAAATACACTTTTTATGTTTTTTTTTTTTAAGGTGAAGGCCCTTTTCTAAAGGTTGCAGAATAATTAAAATTTCTAGACGTCTAATTTTGTCTAATATATCTAAATTAATAAAAGTGGAGTTAATTCTGAAGTTAATTGGCTACCATCCAAGAGTGGGAATACATGTGTCTATAATTAGATTACAGATATGCTGAAGAGTGTATCCCTAAAGGTTATAAAATCTGCTGAAACCAAAACTGTTTAAATGTGTAGCTGCATTGGTTAGTGAATAGAGTAAAAATTCTAAGTATGAATATTTGTGTAAGTGTATGTACATTCCTTGTTGCAGTTTTATTTGTTATATATGCTATAGATGTTCAAGATGATAAAAAGAGTAATCTGGAAGAACTTTTGTAAGTAATACTTACAATCATTTTATTTCCTGTTTTATGTTAATATTTAAAATTAATGGTTTCATAAATTTAATTTAGGGTGGAAAATTGGGCTGAGACATTTGGAAAAGAATTATGGTATCTGGGACAAAATATAACTAAATCTGATGAGATTAAAATGGTATATACTATACTAGATAATACTATAGTAGTTTTAATTGTATTCTTTATTACATGCATATTCAATTTTTAATCTATAGTATAATTGTGTTTAGCGTTACAAAAAATTGAACGAAACACACGTGTTTAGAACAAATGCCAGTCAACTTCTGCAAAACATATCAACAGCAATGAATCGCATGATAAGATTAAAAATGACGGCTGTATCTGTAAATAATTAATAAATTTAATTTTGTGTTCTTACAAAATTGTATTACTATTCGTAATGATAAAATAATTTTGTAGTGTCTTATGGATGCAGCAGAACGTTTATCCGAAGAATTTGAATGGAATTTCTTTGGAGAAAATGGAATTTCGAACTATACTTATTTTAATGCAAAGTATTCACCAGTTGAGGGTATTGATGATTGTAATGATACAGACCGAACCACCCCAAATATATCTTTGGATCTAGGAAAAACTATTATTCAATTAGAATTCAAGACAATGAATCTAACAAAAAATGATCATTTTTATGGATTATCTGTCAATACTGATTACAGCGCAGTTTATTTACCAACAATATTATTTGAAAAACGTATGTGTACTTTTTATTGTTTTAAAGTTCCTTTATTTAAAGTCATAATATTTTCAGTTAAACATGTTCAAATACCTTTACAATGGTCTGAAAAACTGGATGAAGTGTTTTTACAAAATTATCGCAGTGATCCATCACTTTCTTGGCAATATTTTGGAAGTACAGCAGGATTTATGCGTCATTATCCTGGTAAAATTATGTTAAAGTTCTAATTATTATAGCAATAAATCATCTCATGAGAAATGAGAGTATTTTTTTTCCATATGTTTATCATTTATCATATATTCAACACAGAAACATTATTTTATTTTTAGCTATAAGATGGTCAGCTAAACCTAGTGTATTTGACACTCGTCTACGACCGTGGTACATACAAGCTGCAACTTGTTCAAAGGACGTAGTCATTTTATTAGATATTTCCGGTTCTATGAATGGCATGCATCAATCAATTTCTCAGCTTGTAATTAAATCTCTATTGAAAACATTCAATAATGATGATTCGATTAACATTATTTTTTTTAACACTGGGTTTACTTACTTGGTAACTTGCTTTAAAGAAATATTAGTTCAGGTAATAATAACATAATAAAAATTATTATTTATCCAACATAAATCGTTATTAGTATGTTTAATAGTTTTTACATTGTAGGCTACTCCTGAAAATCTCTACACATTTCATAAAGCTATAATTGAAGATCCAAGATTATTACCATCCTCTACAGCAAACTACAGCAAGGCATTTATTGAAGCTTTTCAACTTTTATCTAATGTAGGTACTATCCAAACCACAGTAAAACCCATTAAATAATTAAAAGACAGTGGCACGCAGAAACACTGAAAATTATTTATTTATTTTTTTAAATCATGCACATAACAATATGATGTAACTTTTTCCAAGTTCTAGGAACTTGAAGAAAGAACAATATCGGATATAAGATGATATTGCTTTTTAAAAAGAATGAATTGGGGTTTTACCTTATAACTTTCTACCTACTATGTACAATTTTAGTAAATATTCTTTTATTTTAGAACAGAAACAACAATAGGTGTTCTGAGGAAACATGTAATCAAATGATTATGTTGATCACGGATGACGATCCTAATGAAGAACTTTTCGATGTTGTACAAAAGTACAATCGCATTGATGATAATAAATTTACGAACATACCAGTCCGAATATTCACCTACATGATGGGTCGTGATATTACTACACCACCCGAACTTGAGCGACTCGCTTGTGAAAATAGAGGTTTGTGTTAACATTATGTCATTATATTAATATATTATTAACTTAATCTTAATTTAATTACACTTATTAGTTATAACTTATAATAGAGTAGCGTTTATACAAAATGGGTCTAATACTTGAATAATATTGATTATTTTATGTTTACAGGTAGCTTTGCACACGTACATTCAAAAGATGAAGTACTTGAAAGCGTATTGAAATACATAGCTGTTTTAGCAAGACCCTTAGTATTACAAGCTGAAAAACATCCTGTTACATGGTCTCATACATTTATGGACATTTCTGTAAGTGGAAACATTTGTGTACCTAACATAAGTTATTAGCTGCATTACTTAGGTTCCAGTTCATAGCCATAATTAATGTTAAGAGCATTTTGTTAGGACCCATATGTAACAAGTGCATTACAAAATTCAATGGGTTTTGATAAGCAGATGAGTGATCTCGCTGCTAATTTGAATGAACAAAAACAATTCCCTAACCAACATAAAATGGATTCTAAATATTTGATATTGAACTCAGAGGTAACTCGTGTGTACCAGTGTCTATCCAACCCAAAATCCTAAATATTAGACTCGTTTGTTCCAATCCTCTGACATAAAAACATAATAATAACTAAAAATAACTACAACCATTAATTGTATTATGTATTTTAATATTCATAATGTATATAAATATTAAATACACCTATAGAATTTGTGCCTACCGTGAAACCCAAAGTTTTTACCATTTTGCTGTAATATCGGCTTATATTTTTATTTCATTAAACACCAAATAATATTTGAACACTGTTGTACAGAGTCAAGATGAAGATGGAAATTATCAAGAATACAGACCAATGACTGCAATTTCCATACCAATATTTAATAAAAAAACGGATGAAAATATTAAGGTAGGTTTCATTTATTTGTTTTTATTATTAAGTTCTAGGCTGTAGTACATTGTACATGGTAATAACTAGGTTTTTAGTTTTCAACAGTCATACTACTTCCTAAGTAGAAAAAACTTAGTAGTTACAATAAATACGTTTTTATTTTTAAAAATTATTATATATTTTATTTAAGACTAGAATCAAAGGAGATTTGCTCGGTGTTGCTGGAACTGATGTACCAATTGCTGAATTTGAAAAACTAACACTTCCTTACAAAGTAAGCATAACATTATAAATTATATACATAAAAATGATCATTAGAAAGCTAATTTTTTAATGGGTTCTATATCATTATTCATTATCATAGTTAGTACTTAGTAGTTGCTCGAATAATAAAATTATAGATTGTAAAGGATAGAATTAAAAATACTATAGAATACAGATATGGGGATACAAAACAAAACTTTTGTCACAAGAATAGAAGCATTTTGACTGTGTGGCATCCTCTTATTTAATTAGTATTTATTTCAAATTGATTGTTAATTTTTTTTACATTTTTGGTTGTATACATATTTATTCATATTTAGAGTCAAAGTAATTATAAATTAATAATTAATATACCTACTTAATTTGTTTTCGACTTTTAGATTGGTGTAAATGGATATGCTTTTGTTGTTACAAATAACGGATATGTGCTTTTTCATCCAAAGCTGAGACCTGTCGTAAGTAAAAATATTCAATAAAGATATTTTTATTTTAGCTCTAATTTAATTCTTCAACGAAATATGATTTAAAGGAAGATGGTATTCTAAAGGATAATCACAATAGTATTGATCTAACCGAATTGGAAATGTTGGATGATAATGATGAAGAGCCAAGACAGCCACATCATGATATAGTTCAAGTATGAAGTAAAATTAATAATAATTTGATAACATGTAATATATTTTGAATGTTGTTACTCAAGTAGTTACGGGAAGCAATTGTAAATCACAAGCGTGGATCAATGGAAAATTTAAGCATTAAGTTTCACTACGACAATATGGTATAGTAATAATAATTAATAATAAACTATAAAAATAGATTTTAGATGGTAAGAATAAATTAAAGGACATATTTATTTAGAGAAGAGTTGGGTCTGAAGTCCGTAATTACCATTATACTGCGTTAGACCCAAAAATAGAAGGCCCTTTTACACTTGGTTTAGTATTACCTGCCTCTTATGGTAACAATTGGATTAAAGCTGGCGATGAAATTAATAAATCAATAGAAAAAAGTAAATACAATGTTTTATAAACTTTTGAAAATATACTTATAGTTAGAAAGTATCTAATTGATACGTGTTATGTTTTAGATGAACAATTTGATAAATATTTTCAAGATAAATGGAAAATTCATCCAAACTGGTACCCATTATTCAATATTTTATGTTGTTTTCAATTATACGTAAACATAGTTTATAAATTTCTACTGTATAAACATTTCAGGGTGTATTGTGATTATTTTCATTCATCTGAGCGAAAATTTGAAAATCCCGAAGAAAAATTGCTTCATTTTATGGAAAAAATATTTTCTCCAGATTGGGAATGGAGAGAGCAATATCCAGCTTCAAATTTTGAAAATATTTCAATGGATGATTTTGATAGACGTAAGCACAACTATATTATAATATAAAATACCTGTGATTGATTTAATTTTATTGTATATAGGGGAATGCGACAGGAAACCAATTGACATAGATGAATTCTACTGTAAGTTAATCTAAAATTAACTCGAAATATAGTTTTTTTCTCTAATTTTGGTTTAAATTTCACTATTTCAGGTGATAAAGAATTAATGCAACTTTTATTTTTTGATGCAAAAATAACACATGCATTATACAATTCAACTTGGAACCCTACTTCAGAATTTGAGTGAGTTTTAAAAATATGTATTGTTTTTGTATTCAGAATTAATAATTTAATAATCTAAAATGAATCATTTGATCTGCAGAAAACGTTATGTAAACCAATATAATGTTAGTGTCAGATTTTTGGCAACCCAAGGAGGGTTGAGTAGATGGCAACATATACTTGATCTGGCTGAAGGTGAATTGTATGTACAACATACAGAATTAACATTACTATTATTATTATTTTTAATAATATTTGTTAAAAAAAAAATTAACAGTTGTATGAATTTAAATTTAGACAGTTTGGAGATGTTCATAACCGATCGGTTGAAGAAGTTTGGTATAAGCGTCCAGTACTATATCGTAATCTTAACCCGCAAGCATTTGTATTTTCAGTGCCTTTTAATTCTGGTATTCAGTTTTGTGTGGATATTTTGATAAAATTAATATTTCAACTTCAGCATTTGTGTGTTATGAATAGGCGAAAATGATAAGTTAAAAATCACTGCCAGTCATGCAATATTTGTTGAGGATGAAAATAATGAAGCACCAGGGTCAGTAGTTGGATATGAAATGTTGCACAAGAAATTTTATGATCGCTTTATGGAAATTACGCAAACTAATGAAAATGTTAGCAATTTATTTTGAATTACCTTTCATTGAATTATTTTTATTAACTTTTAATGATTTTTAGTGTTCAAGTTGTTTACCATGCACATCTGACCACGTTGATTGTTATATAATTGATGAAAATGGATACGTTGTACTATCAGAAATTCCAGCGGATACTGGCCGGTTTTTTGCGCAAACCGAATTAAAGAGTACTGGAGTTATAATGGAGACAATGATATCAAAAAAAATCTTTAGACGTATACCTATGTTCGACTACCAAGCTTTGTGCAAAGAAAGAATACCAGCCTCAAGTGCATCATCCTTCTTGTTAACAGTAATTTAAATTCAATTCAATTTCAATACTAATATTAAATTCAGTTAAAGTGTATCATATTATCATCATGCAAAAACAATCCAAGTTAGTTTATATATTTCATGACAAAATAGATAATAATATCAAATTTCCTACCTATATTGATTACAGAACTAATTATGTTCAGAACTTAAATAATTTAAATGTTAAGACTTATTAAAATAAATATTTTATGCACTTTGTCACTTTGCTGCACTATATACAATTTTCAAGAGTTGGAAAATGTAATCAACATATATTATAAATATAATTCATAGCCTAGAAGATAATACAGTTGCTTCATAGCCCCTGCCCTGTTACAAATTGTTTCATCTATAAAATATTAAGCACTAAACTGAATTTAATACTTTAATTTATAAATATTATTAAGATTTTAAAATAAACTAATCTTTAAATAATTTTAATATTTAATACTATTTTTATAGCCATTTTACATAGTGTATACGAGTCTTAAAATGTTCTTGGTGAATTTATTGTGGTTATTAGTCGAAGGCAATTTGGTCCATGTATGGTCAATTAATGAAGGTAATCATTGGACTTGCAGATAATGTAGAATATTTTAACCCGTCTTATATTTATTGTCTATTAGAGTATGGAGATGATGTGTTGACCAATAAAAACCAAGACAAATTTAAAATTATCAATAAAGCCTGCGATAAGAAAGCCGATTTGTTTATGCTGCAACACGAACACCTTAGTGCTGAAGGATTTGATGCTCCACCGCCAGCTGGATCAACTATAAGGTTAGATTCACAAAACTGAGATGGTATGAATATATAATAACATTAGAATCAAACTTACGATCATGTTCTGTGACCATTTCAGTTTAACATAGGAGCAAATAAGGGGGAGAAGGCTTAATACTTTAACATTATATATCTAAACATTTTTTTAGGCCATTTTTTGTCAAACGTATAGCCCATTCAAACTTACTGCTCGTTGTTGTAAAAAATGCAGAAAGCAGTCAAAGTCATCTGAGTGTTAATCCAGTTAAAGTGGAGTATAAAAACACATCAGGTATAATCACAGATCATAGTTGCAACAAACTGAATCTTAACTTTTTTTATAGACGCAAACTTGGAGGATGTTATAATAGTCATCCAGAGGTAATATATTTGCAACTAATTAAATCTCAATACATTATTTAATTATTTATTCATGATACAAATATTTTTGAAATTTTTTTAACAATTGATTTTATTTTCATAGGAGCCAAACACCAAAGTGTGTTCAAAATGCAATATTATTAAGTCAACAATAATATTTGTATTAGTAATGAGCAATTTATGTATATATATTTAAATTTAATTATGATTTATCAACAAACTGTAAATCATTAATTTAAAAAAAAGAGATACACCAATAAAAAAAAAATTATTATTGTACTTTAAAGAATTCTAATATTGTTATTTAAACATAATTTAATATTGTCAAATAAATACTATAAAAAATTACACTTACATAAATTGTTTTTTTTAGTAAGAGATACATAATTAAAGAATTTCAGCAGATAAAAAACTATCCAAAGTTGAATTACCATTTGATGGTGGTGGTTTTTTTTTGAAATTAGAAACTAATTTTCGCTTTTTAGTTACTGGTTTTTGTCGACTAGGGTACACATCTGGTTTCGAACGACCACCAAGACCATCATACATTTCTTCATCTGAACTACTTGAAAAAACAATAGATTTTGATACATAATTTGCACTTACCGATTTAGTAGTTAAAGGTGGTCTCATAAATCCAATTGGTCGCCGAGGACTTTTAGGCATAAATGTGTTGACCTTAAGAAAAATATAATAATTAATAATCAAGAAATACATTTGAAAATGTGTTTAGTATTTCAAAATTAATAAATATATATTTACACATTGTGATGATGATTGTTCTGTTTTGTTGTTTAAACTATGTGGCTTTAATTGTCCTTTAGGTTGAACCATAGAAGAAAGTGAATTTTCTGGAGAGTATATAACTGTTTTTATACCCTAAAAAAGAGTTATTCAATTACTATATTTTAAAGGATTGACAATTCAATCAACATGGAATCAATGCTATTAATATAATCAACACCACTAATTTTTTCATAATATTAAAAATAATGTTCTATTGAAATTTTATATTTTAATATATTTAATTATTGAGTTCACTTAAATAAATAGTAGATATCACTTTATGTACTTTTTCTAAACTTGGAGTAATGGATAACTCAGGAGCTGGACTTTCGTGTATTATTCTTTTACGTAATTCAGCTCTTCTTGGAGTATTATCATTTGATTGAACCAACGATTCTAAATTTTCACATTTCTTTTGCAGTCTTACAATTTCTGCTTCAAGATCAGTAATTTCTGATTTCAGTTTTCTGAAAGATACATTTTTAGACACTGTTGATGTATTATAATGTATTCAAAAAATATAATGTACACACTTATCTAATTCTTAAGTAAGAATTATAATAACACATTTGTTACCTTAAATATATTGTTTTAAAATTTAAAACTAACAATTAATCATAAGATAAAAATACTTCAACAAATTACATACTCCATTACTCGAGTATTCATGGATTCTTTTGAATTTACATTGCACAAATGTCTTTTAAGTTCCATGTATTTAGTAACACGTTGTGAAAACTTGGTTTCCAAATCTAAATTGCTCTCTTTTAAAGTTTGAATTTCTCTACAAAACAATTGTTGAGTTATTACATAATGCACAATATTTTATAATTATAATATATCATACTTTTTAAAAGAGGTTATAAGTAAACATAAAGTTTGAATATCAGTCTTTTTTTTTAACAAAGATACAGCTTCTTGAGAATCTGCAGCTGTTCCATATAATATATTGTTTATTCTGAAATTTAATTTGAATATTACGCAAATTAGAATTTTTTTTTTTGATAAAAGAAAGTCTTACGATTGGTATTTTTCCAATTCTTTTTTTAATTCTTCAGCTTCAAGTTTATAGCAAGTAGATTTTTTGCATTCAGATTTAAGAAAACGGATATTTTCTTGTAAGCTAGATACAAATGTTTGATGGCCTCGTATTTTGTCTTCCACATCTTTAACATGTTTCCTGTAAAGTGTTAATATAATGAATATAGTATATACAAAAAGTATAAATTAACCATTTTTCTTTACTTTAATGACATCAGTTGTTCTTTTTCTTTTTTGGTTATAATCAACAAATTTTTTATTTCTTCATTCTTCAGAGTATTTTCATACGTAAGTGATTGCACTTGGTGTGTCAGTGAAGATATGTCTTCTTTTATACTTAAATTTGAATTGTTGTGAAAATATAATTTGATAATTTGCTTTTCGGTTACTTTTGACCGGCAGTGTGGACATGTTTGGGATCTTGAAATTATAGAAATACAACAATAGTTTATACTACTTAATAGTTCTACAATTTTAAGAAGAAATATTAAACATACTACTGGAAATCATTATTTTATACACAATAACAATATACTTATAGTTATTAGTAATAATATGCTGCAAATCAATATCATAATATGGTCATAGACACCCACAGAAATTTGACTAAGAGGGAAGGTAAGTATATTTTGTTAACTTAACTTGGTTTAACAGGATTTTATATAATAAAGACCTTTTTATAATTATAATGCCCTTTCAATTTGTTGTAGGTACAGTAATTTATCATCCTATACACTATTTAAATTAAATTTTAAAAAAGCTCCTCTAAAGTATTTCCCCCTCTGCGTGCCAAAGCATATGGTACCTTAAGCTGAAAAATAAATACCAAAAATAGTAGATTGGTATCTAGAATACTCCTAAAAATAAAATTATAATAAGCTTCTCACAGAATCGTTGAACTTTAGTAATAATAATAATAATAAATTTAGTAATACCTTTGAATCCATGTCATGAGACATTCGTAGTGGAAGACATGGCCACACGGTGTTGTATGAACTGATTCAGGATGAATTCCAGTGAAACAATCTCCACATATCGAACAAGATGCTAACATTTTTGCTTGAAAAAGAAAAATTAATCATTAAAATAATGTTTAAAATACACAAGACATTTAAGTACCAACTGGCTAAGTATTCGTGGGTCAAAGATTTGGCATTTAAGTTTAAGGCATTATGCCCTATTGCCTTACAATTAAATTACAAGAGACAATTATTTGTCCTTAACTCTACGAGTAATATAATTTAAATAAATAACAAACTAATTACTAAATGTTATTTAATTATTTAGTTATTATAGGTAAACAGTAATTAATTAGTTCAATTGATAACTAATTAGTAAAGTGATTCGTAAACTAGGTACTAGGTAGTAGAAACTGGACGAGTAGTTATATTGTGTATTAAAAAAATTATGAAGAAATTAAACAAAAACTTACTATTTATTGAATATTGTTCAGACTCATTAACATTATTTTACTCAGGTTTATCCAAAAAATTAGTGTAATTCAAGTAATAGGACTCTAACAAACTATACTCAGAGACAGATAACAAATCATAAAATAAGTAATACCTATACCCAAATTTAATATTTTGAAATACCTAGGTATGGGCATATGGCAAAACAAAAAAATTAATACTTGCATTTTACAATAGATTTACATCTTTAGAATAGTACTTGTCGGTTAGCAAGTTAATAGTTTTGACGTTGCATACCTTTATAGATTTATTGGTTCAAGTCTAAGGCCAAGACTTAATCCGAGGCGTCACAATGGGCAGGGAGTGCATATTGCATTCTAGGAGTACGTTGAAGAGATGAATAAGTCATTGGTAAAAGAAGTAAGGAAACAGTCCTTGGGCGAAGAATAAAAAAAAAACACTTATGTTTACTTAATATTCTAATTTTATTGAACGAGATTAAACGTCGGCATTCAGTCGGTGATTAATTATGTCCGTGGTTTGAAAAAAGAATAAGATAAGAGTATGAGACGTTGACATTTATTATAGAAATCATAACATCACCAGCCCACACAGACACACCAAACAAAACGACCAAAACAATAATATTAAAAAAAAACTCGCTATTAATAATAATATTAACTATTATTTTGTTATTATGGATTTTGGATTGCGCTTCTGCCTTCTGGAGGCACACGATAACAGAGAGATTGATAACTCGCACAGTGTGTCTCTCTAAAGCGAAAACGATACAAAAAGCGAGGCAAACACTGTCAAGGGTATCACTTCAACGATAGGGGCCGGGACAGATTTCCCGATTTTGATAGCGGTAGTGATAAGCTTTTGGCCGAAATGATAAGAGTGGTTGTTCTTTGGTATAACATCGGTTACACAGTGACCAACTTGAGGTGGACGGTGTTGCATAGCAAGTCGAGGGATATTTTCGATTTGCGGAGCGGAGCGACGGCGCCGAGGAGCGTAGCGACGAGTGCCGCTAACAAGGCATCACTGTCAATTATTTCTTATTGGTGGTGTCACTGCTGGATCTCTGGTATATTCTGGTACGAGTTGTGGTATATCGAGATATCATAACAAATTTTTCGCTTATCAAAATCGGGAAATCTGTACCCGTCCCTCAACGATACGAGTAGTGGTCCGGCTACTCGTCTCACTCGTATAACATTTTTCTGTTCTCTGGTCGCGACAAGTCGCCTCGTATTTTGATCGACACCTTAAATATTACCCGACCGAAGCTCCGGCGACCCAGCTAATAGACGTCGTCCCGGGGGAGGGGGGGAGGGGTATCAAAAAGTTGCCCATGGAAACACTTATGACCTACCTGTTTTCGATTTTGTCCAATTTTATGGTCATATCAGCCATGGCTAAAATTACTATTTGGCCATGATATCAGCAGCTACCGTATGTGCGTATTTTGTACCATAGCCGTGTGGTTTGAATTCGAGAAACAAAATTCGTCTCAGCGACAATAACTAACCGCATGGTGTTCTGCGGCAACCTTATCGTGACATAATTATAAAAGTTATGGCTTATAATTTGTGTGGCCCATATTGTCGGAGCGACATACACTATAGTATTTACTTTTTTTATTAAAACGAAACGTCGTCACTATATAATTAATAGTTTATCGAATGATCCAACCAGAAAGAGTATTTAGTTGGTCGTACTGGCTTTTGGAAACTACAACTAAACACATTCGATAAACCATAGAGGCATAGACGTCCTGTCCTGCTAATACAACTAACAAAGTAACAACAACCGATACGGCTGGCGGCTGCAGCTGCAGCTGCTGCATTGTTGTAGTTGTATACTCTATGGACTGCGGCAGTGGTTCTTAAGCACTAAACCGGGTCATGAACTGTCCCGCGACACACTTTTCAGTATTCACTAGTCGCTAGTCATAGCACAGACTGAAGTAATGGGTAATCTATTTTTTTGTGCGCTTCAATGACATGGACTGTATTTTGGTGTAGAGTGCCCCGGGATATTCTTGTAAGACATCCAAGTGTGCCGCGAACGAAAAAAGGTTGAGAACCACTGCTCTGCGGACCTGTGATAAATGCTATAGCGTAAACGTGCGCGCGCGTTCGTGTGTTTGTGTGTGTGTAACTTCTGCAATTCCCAACGACTGTACACAATATTTCGGTTTTCGGTACACACAACTGTTTTTTACGTCCGGTGTCGCGGTTGATAGTGTCGTAGCTGTTATTTTACTCGCCGTGACGTCGTCACTCGTTACAAGTGTACAACATAGTCGTTACGTTACGATTCGTCTGCCTGTGTGTGTGTGTGGCGTGTGTGCGTTAGTGCCTACTGCCTATAGTGACTGAGTTTTTTTTCCCCCCCGGATTTGTTTGCCGGCAGACGTCCACCGCGTCCCGTAACGACGAGTGTTTCGCCCCGTAGACGACCGCACCGCCGAGTAGAATTTTTCATCCGTTTCAATCCGGACCGGACGCCGCGTAAGTACCCGGCCCACCCTAATTACCATGCACCCGTCCGCCCATCCGCCCGTCCACCGGTACGGTGGTCGACTTGACGCGGTTCTCGGGATGACTGGCGAGCCGCTCGCCACCAGTGACCAGGGACGGCGGCCATTTGCAGCTTTCGACCACCGCCGATCCGTACGGTGGGGTGCCGCGGTACGGTTCTACGAGCCTTTTTTTCGAGCCCTTCCCGGCGCCCCCTCCCCTTGTCGCGACGGCGACGATGACGACGGCGATTGAACGTTTTTCTGTAGTCGTCACGTAATTTTGAGTTTTGGTCAAGACCCGTGGACGCGCAAATACGACACACGATCTCGTCTCGATCTGCCGCCCCCTAGGTAGGTGTTTGCCCGTCAACCTTCGTTTGTTTCTGGGTTTTCTAACGGTAATTCCGTTTGGTCGACACATCCTTATCTCAAGTTTGTGTTGCATTTTTTTCTCACTCTTAATGAGTATCGAAACCATTACGACGACCTAATCGATATCATGTTTGTTGCCGTTCGGTTCACTGGGGAATTCGTTTGCATTTAACACTGAAAACTCAAAATTTTACCGGTGGTCGTGGCTTACCCATTTGGCCATTTAAGAATTTTAGGTTATTTAGGTTTTTTCTCGTCAGTAATTGTTTTTTGTAATAATGTCATCGACGATTATTTACTTGATGCTGTTTTTTTGTACCTTTCACAAATAACACCTGATCAATGGTCTTTTTTTTTTAGTCAATCAACCATGGCAGACTTAGACGACCAATTGTTGGAAGGCGGTATCGATTTATCGTCTGAAGAACATAACACACAAATTAGTATAGAAAACAGCATGTCTTTTGATTTGATTGAAAACGGTCAATCGAATAATGTCGATTCTCAAGCGTCAGCAGATTCTGTAAGTTTCGTTTTCTTTCATAATGCATCTCACTCTAACTGTATTCTAACATATTATAATTGTACTTTTAGGACTTAGAAGTAATTAGAGCACGCGTACGAGAAATGGAAGAAGAAGCTGAAAAGTTAAAAAAATTGCAATCACAAGTAGATCAAGAAATGTCAAACACTCCAGTTCTGTCTTCTCCAAATTGCTCAAAAACAAGTATGTTGAATTTTTATTTATTTCTATTGCGTTACAGACAATTTCGTTATTAAATGATTCCTTAACAAATAGTAGGCAGTTGTTTCCATGGTTATTGTGTAGCAACAAAAAATTTGTCTACAATTTATGCATTAATCTGCCAATCAATAACTGTCTTTAGGTATTCAGAATTGTATTAAGCTTTTAATCTTACTGGTTGATCAAGTGTGTTAGCTATTAAGTGTTATACACAATCCTAAGATATTAATGTAAACCTCTTTTACTTGAAAAACGTATAAACAATTTTATCCTCAAAAAGCTCTGCACTATTGCTTAATAGCTGTTTTGCTTTTTAATTTTGAGGTACAAAACTGAGCAGATCTCCACATGTGTTTACAAATAATACATTTTATTAACACTTACTAAATCTGCTCAACAATTTACAAGTATAAATGTATAGTTGTATTCATGACACAATTTTTATTACTACCGATTTACTTTTTCAGAGAATTAATTTGCTTAGTGTACCTAACTGCGAATTTATAGTATCTTTATGGGTGTTACGTGAGACTTTTATATTTATATGCTATAAAGAATTTAATTTGTGTAGATCTCTACATCTGTGTCATAAGTTATTGGCCACGTGTATGACCATTAATCCACTTAATTATTGCAAAAATATTTTTTCCATACATTTAAAAATACCTCAAAAGCTCTTTAAAATAGTTTGTTAGCTATTTTATTCAAATTATTTGAGGAATATTAATGTAGTAAATCTCCACATGTGTATATAATCAAACGTTTTATTAAACACTTACTAAATTTACTCAACAAAAAAAATGTTTTATATTTGTTTCATAACAACAATTTATATTTGTATATAAAAATGCAGGTTGTACATTTTAATATTTATAGTTACATTAATTATTAATGATCAATTAATGATGAATTCTAGTCTCGTTCGTATGATAATTTATGATTACTACTAATAATCTGAACTTGATCTTATTTAAACAAAATTATTCTACATATATAACCTTTGGATGTTAATGAATTTTGTTAAATGCCAACGTGATGAATTAATGGTCTTGTTCCTATGATGTAATATGAATCAATGTACACTTTCTGATTTTGGTCATGTTAAATAAACTGTATAAAATGGTTATATGTGTAGTTAATGCTAACATGATGAATAAACGGTCTTGTTCCTATGATATAATATGAATCAATGTACAATTTCTGATTTCGGTTGTATCTCATTCTAAGTACCTATGCTAATTGAGCAGAAATGTAATAATTATTTTCCATATTTTAAGTTATTTAGTAAAAAAAAGTTTTTCTAAAAATGTTCGTTAAAACTAAACTAAAAGTAAGTATTTGATTCTTGTTATTGTATTTCAAGAACTTTGCAATATTGACGTTAAGTTAAAAAAACTTAATTTACCTCAAAAGCTCTTTAAAATAGTTAAGTAGCTATTTTATTATACCTATTTTGAGAACAATAAATTAAAGTAGATCTCCACATGTGCTGCAAGTTATTATTTCTAAGCAATCACTTACTAAATCTACCCTACACCTAAAATGTTAAGTTAACAAATACTAAATAAATTCTTGTCATAATTTATTCAACTACATTTTTTCACCTGGTTTAAAAAATTTAAAATTAATTTTAAAGTACAATGCCATGTGTTGGGTTAAAATATGTTTGTAAAGATAATATTAATTAACCTCATTAGCTCTATAAAATAGTCTTTTTGGCAGTTTTATTTTACAACTTTGAGGAACATGAATATAGTAGATCTCCACATGTGATACTAATAATAATGTTAAAATTATCACTTACTAAATCTACATGACACTATATTAAGAACAGTAATGGTTAAAAATAGGTGACGTCTATTTTTTTTGGATAGAAAATGGTCGTTATATATTATGATCTTACTAAATACTTATACTTCACATAATATCATTAAAATTAAATCATTAAATAATACATAATAATAATACATAATACATATATATATATATTCTTATTTAAAATTGTATATATTTAAAGATTAATACTTATTTTTTAGGTGCGACTTATAATTTGTCTGAACAGGAAAAGGCTGAAGCTGATGCTAGATCTGTTTATGTTGGTAATGTAAGTACCTATATCCCTTGCTATCCTTAATGGTAGAGTAGTTGAATATTTTACACCAAAATGTGGTTCTTTTTAAAATTGTAGGTCGATTATGCAGCAACGGCAGAAGAATTGGAAACTCATTTCCATGGCTGTGGCTCAATAAATCGAGTTACCATATTGTGTAACAAATTTGATGGTCATCCAAAAGGATTTGCATATATTGAGTTTGCCGACATGGATTCTGTTAACACAGCCATGGCGATGGATGATTCTTTATTTAGAGGTCGTCAAATTAAAGTAAGATAAACATAATTCAATTTATTGAGATGTAATTTTCATAAATCCTTTGACTTTTACAGGTTAATCCAAAAAGAACTAATAAACCTGGGATAAGCACTACAAATCGTCCAGTAGCGTCTAGGGGTAGAGCTATGTTCCGAGGTCGCCCAATGTCACGTGGTGGTGCACAATCATCATTTTATGGCGGTTACAGACCTTCGCGTAGACCAAGGTATACACTTTAAAAATTCACATCCAAATGTGAAATGTTAAATATTATAAAATTGTTTACAGAGGTGGTTATTCCAGAAGAGCAATGTATTATCCTTACTGACGTTCACTATAAATCCATCGCTACAGTTCATCGGTGGGAACAATCAATATTTAAAAAATTAAGAAGTTTTACAAAAGGCTTTTTAAAATGAAAAATGATTTCTTTTGTACATACATCCCAACATTAATTGCATAGCCTTTAATGGGCTATTGGGAATGTATTAGCTTAAGTTTTTACTATTGATTGAACATTGGATTGATTTAATATTTATAATTATAGCCTGTAATAACTAATTGGAAATAAAAAAATATTATGTACTTCATATGACTGTGCAATGAATTGTGAAATTATTCATTTTATATTATTCTATCTAGATACATTGTATGTTTCAAATTAATATTGAATGTTCTATTCTAGAATAATATACTATCCATTATATTAGATCTTAAGGTTTGAAAAGTTCATATGTGCCTAGCTATAAGTTTTATTATACCTAGATAATTTTAAATTATTTTAACTCACTATTTTTCTAAATTTGAAACGACTTGTGTTTTTTATGTAAATATTGTACTACATATTTTTATGTAGGTTTATTTATAGCTTTAAAAAATGTCAAATATGTATAAAAGATAATGTGAATCTGAAAAATACATTTGTTTAAAAATAAGAAGAACATAACCAAAGAAAAGATTCGTGCAATAAAAGTGAAAACATGTTTAAAAAAATAAAACAATAAAAAAGAATTGAGCAATAAAAATATGATCGACAAAAACAATTTAAACAAAAAAAAAAACGAAAAATTAAAAACAAATAAAACACATACCCAAATTAAAAACCTTGTTTTTTTATTTATTTCCTACCTTCCTTTACAGATGGGTAAAGTATGCAGTGAAGTATGCTTGGTATACCAGTGTTAAGAACAATAATTTCTTTTAGAAAATTGGTCTTTACAGTCAATTGAAACGAAATATATATATATAAGGAAAAGAATTAATCAATATTTCGAATAAATGAAAATAAGACCTGCGTCTTTCTAACATTTTGTTTAAAATTTAAATCAGGGGCTGTGTGGCAAATGTCCTTCAAAAAATTAAAAATATTTTTAAATTTGACGCCATTGCCACGGTGCAGCAGTCTATTCACACTACGGCGGGTTGGAATTTGATCTATCAGTATCGCCCATGTCCACGCTTTCGCATGGAAAGATTTTGTAACTGCTGTAGGTTAAAGCTGTTTATTTAATGATTAAATTAAACTGAATAATTTAAATATATCCTAGGACTTGCGTAGGGGGCTATTGCCCCTGGATTTTTTTCTGGGTCAACTATCATAATCATCTATCTCTTAATAAATATTTAATTCTACTATATGTGTGTATGTCACTGAACTAAATGGCTTTACCGATTTGAATGAATTTTTTTGCTTGCGTTTGGGTGGCGCCCTGGATGGTTTAGATTCACAATTGGACCAGATAGGTCCGACCCGTGGAGTTGCTCAAACAGGGATTTTAAGATTTACGCAGGAAATATTTGTTTATATACGGTTGCTATTGGTTATAGGAGAAATATAAATAAATTTAGTAGAAATATTGATATTTTTTTTTATTTATTGGTTGCCTGCATAGTGCATACAATTGAATTTTCACACATTGCCTACCAAGGTGGCTGAGTTGCACTTGTGTCCACAATAAAAATAAAAATAAAACATATTATTTATATAAAGTACTCATCAAGCCGGGTCCGCAATCCACAGCAGGTAAACATAATAGCCTGCTCGCATTATCACCATCGAATCTCATATAGAGTTGTCATTTTTAACGGGCAACAAAGTGTACCGGATCAGCTAGTGTAATATAAATTATGAACATCAGAACTAAGAACGCTGGTTTCATAAATTATCGTGTTAAAATTTAGGATGATGGGGAAAAGTGCATGTTTCAACTCGGTGTTATTTTTTTGATAAAAGGTAAAAATTTAAAATTTCCAATAGTTTTTAAAAGCAGGCTGCAGCCGGCTAACTTAACAGGTAAATCTAACCATAGTAAAATAAGAAAAGTAGACCCCGCCCGCGACCATATGATCGTCCAATGATTTCACCATCATACATAGTTTTTTTTTTTTTTATTATTGATCTTAAGCTTCAACTGAGGCCATTAGCTGTAGTAGGATTTGTATTGTAGGTTTGTTTGTATTGTATATTTTGGGACGGTAGGGGGGAACACGTGTGTGTTTGTTTTTGGCAGAATTTCGAATGGGGCACCCGTAGGTTTCTGCCATGCCCCGGGGGTGGGGGATGGCAGCACTTGTTCTCCGGTCACCGCGACTTGTCCGGAGAAAAATGCCGCCCGGTAGCCGAGGATCGAACAGCGACCGGCTGCGTCGCAGCGGACGCGTCAGACCACTCGGTCACCTCATCCCCCCATACATAGTTTATTAACTATTAAATAGACATGTAAAGAAAATTGAACTGAAAAATTCATTGAAATACATGTTTTAAAAAAAATTTTTAAAAACTTGGGTGGAAGCTAAACTGCAATAAACTTACAAAAAAATTACCGCAGATACACGAAATTTTCACCGACCGTTCAAAATAGCATTTTCTATACCTACCTACCTAAACACAATAACATTTAAAAAATATTTTGACTCCTGTCGAGCTATTTATAGGCATAATATGAAATTTTTGATTACCTACCTATAGGCGGAGAGATGAATGTATTGATTTTAAAATGATGTGTTTTTTTAATTAACTTTTTTTGTGTCTGTCGTCACCTTTTAGGGAGAATTAGGTAAAAAGTAAAGTTAGGCTATGAAATTTTCAATTATTATTAGTTTTTTTTTAAACTAAGGTCGATTACATTTTTTTTTTTTGAAATAGAGCTTGAAAATGTAATATAAGTCCAGAGTTCCTCCAGCAGTCACCATCTCCGTGTTCGATGCACTGGGCATACCTTGGTCTGCGGCCAAGCTTTCTAGCTCAAACCACCCGGCCACAGATTGTCTATACCCACAGACCTAACTAGTGAACGCGGAAGCATTTCCGCCGGTTGTGGTCCTTTGGAAAAGTCTGATTTTCAAACTTGTCCTCTATAGCTGCTCCTGATCCTGTTCCTGCTGTGGCTGCTCTTCCTCTTGTTCCGTCGAGAGGGTACCTACTGCCGGCTGAACCGCGGTCGGTCGTACATTTTAGTAGGTACACTGAGCTGTCGTCGCTGCCCAACGGGACCCCCCTGAAGGCTCGCTGTCCTGGTCTGACAGCCCTGGTCTACAAATCCTCTTGTTGACTTTCGTGAAGTATGTCTGTAAGGTGAAAATGGACATTCCCTGATTCACACCAGAGTTTCTACCCAAAGATTTGTTTGGTTTTCTAAAGTGATCGTCGGCCAAAAACTGCATTTTAAAACATAAACAATAATAAGAGTGTAAGACTAAATCGGGGATCGAAAAAATCTACTAATTTACTTTAGAAATTGTATTAAAATACAAAATATATTTGATTTTAATGAGAAAATAATTGCCAAATACATGATACCTACTATGGATATATTTGAAAAAACATCTACATAATTAAATAAAAATAAAATGTTAAATTATAAGCTTAAGACCTAAATACTTAAATACTCTTTAAATACTTAGTATTTTTAATAAATGGTTGGTTTACAAAAGCCTATTTTTTTTTAAAAAAACGTTAACCTAATCTGAGTCATAAAAAATGTATTCAACCGGTCCTATCAGTCCTTGTATTTTTTTTTAGTAAATTCCAAGTTCAATGGATGCAACATCCGCATGAGTTGTCACCGATTTAAACACGTACGGCATTAAAAAAAAAATTTACAAATTTTCTTTCACTAGTTTCAATAATCTACTATTAGTTTTAAATGTTTTAATGTTGAAAGAATTTTGAGTGAATTGCAGACTTGTTATAAAATTTAAAGGTTTTTTTTTTTTTTTCTTTATTTGAGATAAACAATCTATACCTTAGGGGCACAATAAGTTTATATGGTTAGAGTAATTTACAACATGATACGTTTGACGTGAGAAGTCATCCACTAATGACACTCGATTGATTGATTAAATTTAAAGGTAAAATATTATCTAGGACTCGACGGGTGTCTCCGGTTTCCGCCAAAAATGACCTTTCCGTTTTCTATCAATTATCTTTGTGGGTTTTCTTTAGCTAAGCTGGTCACACACTAGATAGGTATTCGCCGGGTAGTTCGGACTGTTTTATACGTAAACATGAAAACCACACGAATCGTGTTCGACAAATGGATTATAGATCTACCAATCATATTTTTTAACTTTGAGCTTTTCAAACTGCCTACTCAATTTTCAGTTTTTGTGTACAATTTAACGTAGGTTTTAAGCCTCTGCGGTTTATACTCTTCCTTGTATATTGTTCGAAATCATGGATTTTTGTACTAGAAGTAGATACCTACATAGGTACCTAAGTGCTAAAGCCTTAATGCTCGCTTTGTCCGGTAGGGTTGAGTATAGTCAACCTGAAGGTAATGTGTGACCAAAATTTTGTTAACCATGTATTAAATATACGGAACACAGCACCACACGGTGAGTTGTGAACCTCCCTTATTAAGTCGGATTCACAGCTACGTCATGGGTCGTGTCGTGTGATGGTGCGGTAGCTCCGAGTATATGGTTATAACTGGTAACCAATATGGTTTAAAAGTTGAGTTGTAGTCAATTTTTGGTATATTTGGTTGCAAATTGGTTATGACAAGACACCAACAAATTAACGTCCAATCACAATGCGATTTTATAAAAGCGTCGAGACACACGTTGTAGCTTTTAGGCCGTGGTTGGTATGGAAACTCATATCTACAACCATGGTGATAGGAACATTTATCACAAAACAAGCAAGATTCATTATCATGGCGGTAATATTTAAAGAAATCGAGAATTCTTGAAAGTGTAAGGTTAGTTAGGTACTTACTTTATTGAAATTTTGGATCTCGGGCCCTATTGTAAATAAAAACCAAACCGAATATCTACAAGTATCTAAGTACCTACTACCTATTGTGAACAAAAATGTAAAACTTTTTATTAGGTATCTAGTTAGTAGTTACCAAGGTAGCGGTGGATTATCGACTATAATCTACCGTGGTATAGTTAACGATGGATTTTTCTTTACTTCGACATTAACTAGTTTTTGGAGCATATTTTCACAATTTAACATCGTACTAAATTTTTTTTGATATTAATAATGCATATTTTTCGGGACATAAATGTTCAGTTTAACTCTGCCGAGTGATCGTTGAAAATTTTTTTTGTAAGCGATTGTATTTCAGCGAATTAAAAAATAATGTTATATAATGAGAAATGTGTCGATCAGACTTAGTTTAAAAGTTATAACCTTTTGAAGTTCACAATTTTGCGTCCATTGAACGCCTGGACAGCGTATAGCAGTCTGGATTAAACAACGCTACTATTCCACCTGTTTGAAGCATCCAAAATTGGACATCAAGTAACTTATATGGCGGAATGTATGCGACTATTTCGGAGTGCCCGTATTCATTTTTGTTTCCAACTGGATTCCAAGGTATTTCAAACTCACCTAGGACTCAATTCTAAACTGTCCAAATAGCCTATCACCATTTCACAAAATTGGTTATTTTTCTTCCTTTGTGTCAGCATAATAGCTTCGGATTTGTTAGCGGATAGTGATGGATATTGGTAGTCGTCCAGTTAATGTCGGTGATCATTGCCTCGTGGAATTGCTCTTCAAGCTGCAAGTAAGAGTAAAAACTACTCCTGTCATCACTCTGTTGGATACGAGATCGGCGATCAATCGGTTCCAAAGATCAGGTCCAAGTACGGAACCTCGAAAAATTCCACAGGACACCGAAAGGTACATATTAATAATAAGTTTCACATTAGAGCCATTAACGATATAGTTTGTCAGCGCGAGTTATGACTTAAGCATTGCTACAACGTGAGCACGTTACAACCTAATTGTAGCGACAATTCCTCGTATCATTTGCTTCCCTTACGTCTTTAATTTAATTCAATCTATCGTCTTTAATCACCCTATTGCGTCTAAGGTTAAACGTCCACATATCTAGACCCAAAATGATTGTTCGCTAGAGCGTTGCTAGATGAAATATGTTCTCTTTTTGAACAAATATCAATGAATACTAGAATACCTATATACCACTTGAATAATTAGTGGCGAGTGGCGACCGCCTGTAGACCGATTAATTCCTAGTAGGGAGGGCATTCTCAATATAACATATTATTATACATGTAGGTACTCGTAGGTATATGCTCCAATATACTTTAATATATATTAATTATATTTTGACAATGAATAAAAAAGTATCACAGTGAGGGGGGGAGGTACTCACCTACTCCTCCCGATAACGCCTCTGTATACAACATAATATTATATAAATAGTAATGTAGCATATTATACCTATTTGTTTATATTATATTTTAGTTGAACGGAAATGTATGTTATAATTATTTATATTTTATGTATAATAACTAATAAGTATGCCTACATTAGTTAATTTATATATACCTACCCGAATTGCTGGTACATATTATATACGACTATTAAATATACGTCGTGTAGGTTACACGTGTTTGCGCGACGAATATAATCAACTATAGCCGTTTAAATTGTTTTCAAATTTAAAGAGGCGTTTAGAGCGAACCATTCCACAATACCAATTAAGGTCACTGCCAACGTCCACATGGACGCCTACTGCATTGTTAACGACCGTAGTGGAACACACAATATTATATATATTATACAGCTAGGACTCTGGGTATCTTTACATAGCATATAAAATACGATTCAGTGCAGTGTGCATATTATTGTGTGCTATATGGTACATTATAATAAGGTACCTCTCAACTATATATTTATACAGTAGGTACATACTATTTGTATACAAGCTGATTCTTTTATCAATAAACACTGCTATTCCGTAGCAGAATATTTTTTTCAGAATTTCGAGGTTACAAAAGAATTTTGAATGAGTAATTATGGGAATTTATTACTTTTTAACAAGCACCATGATTGTCTATGAAGTTGATACCGAGAGCTCGGAATCTGAAGTTAGTTAACACCCAAACTTATAAAGAGACATCAAATTAACACTATATATAGGTACTTGATTTTATACAGTTGACAAATTGGCAACCTATATGCTTATATCAATAACTTTTTTTATTAAGTAGATAGATACTATAGCAATTATCATACCTTTTTCAAGTGCTCTGGAGAGAACTTTTTTAACCAAGAGCTATCTACAATAATTAAAACTTATTTTAAAAATAAAATGATCTACAATAGACTATCAGATATAGCAATTTTTTCAATTGAAAAACTAGTTAAAAAGCTTAGTTATGGAAATCGTTGTGGCCAAATTTTCTACTGCTCATCATAATTGAAAAATAATACTCGTTTAAATATTACTTAAATTACTTAAATTTCACATTAAATAAAATTTTATAATTTTTAAAAGTTACTTAAATATTAAATTCTAACAGTAATAACATGGTGTTTACTGACATACAATTATTTAACTGTTTTTTTATTGACAGAAGTAAAAGTTTTGTGATTTAATTAAGTCATAAATGTTTTTTTAGTTACACATAACACATACATAATACATATAACATATAAACTGTTTCTTATACACTTATAGGTATACAGGTATATTTTATTAGCTATACATGTATAGGTATCTAAATCGACTAAATTCTTGGAAAAACGAAGATTGTAGTTTTTAGACATTATATATAAAGTTATCAAACCCCTGGTAACAAAATGACTCAAAATTATGTCTGTTCTTATTTTGGACAGACAGTATAGAATATTGTAGAGTGTAGACAAATAAAATGTTTTATGTATCTGCACTTAGATGTGACGTACGTGAGTATCTACTGCAGACTGCAGAGTAAAGTACCCAAAATAAGTAGGATGTATAACTGTCCAA
This sequence comes from Myzus persicae, assembly GCF_001856785.1. NCBI lineage: Eukaryota > Metazoa > Arthropoda > Insecta > Hemiptera > Aphididae > Myzus > Myzus persicae. Next base: position 168,129 of record NW_019103937.1, read on the forward strand.
GTATAATCAAAGAAGTTAGTGACTACTAATTTAATATTAATTTTCTGTTATTATAAATTTTAATCTACCGAAATGATACACAAAATATCTGAAATCATGAAGTTGGAAAAGTGGATCAACAATTGTAACTTGTAAGTAGGTACCTATACATACTTACACAGTTACACATGATTACATTTTAATGATATGTTTTTTTAATTACACTGGGGCACGGCGATGTATTATAATAGTATGATGAAACTATGAAAGCCATTCGTTAGTTTACTTTTTGGTAGACTTACCCATAATATTATCGAATACCACAAGTCATTTGTATGGTATACGATATATGTGCAATAGCTGAATAGCGGATGTGATTTTAACATTTGCGTACGAGTCCTACGCGTTTTAATGTTGGCCTCCGGCAGCATTGCCACGTAAAATTGTACAATAAAATTACTTATTTTTAAGGTAACTCGTATAGTCACATGTATAATATGTATAATAATTACTTATTAGTTATTTAAATGTCCAGTCGCGGAGGTCTGTCATATTATAGCTTATCTAAATACCTATATAATATACAAAATTAAACATAATGCTTCTGTACTTATAGAAATCAACACCGTGTACCTATAGTACCTAGGTACTGAACATATTTTACTATTTTATAATACATACTAAATAGTAAATAGGATATTTGAATTTAATTTTAACTACATGCACGAAGAAATATATATTTTATATTCTTGTTAAATTTGGCTGCGTTTTTGTAAAATACTGTTGTACTTACCTATGCGTTTTGTCCCATTTATATTTTTCGGATACAAATTTAAAAATAAAATGTTCTATAGGGACTGCGAGTAAAATATTATTGGCTATTTAATTTCCTTTCATTAATTCTAAGTGGATTTTGGTTAAACTTTGCTTGGTGACATTTAAAAATGTATCGGTATATTTTTTCTTATTACTGCACATTGGCGAGCAAGTTCCACATTAATACTTAAAAAATCCTATTGGAAAAATTTTAAATTGACTACTACTTACCTATTTTGGAGTTCCGACTGTATTTTATTTCCAATTGGGAGATGTGTTCAATTAAAATTTTTTAGCATTCATTCTACCCAAAAAATTGTTCACATGAAAACATAGAAGGCTAGTAAAAAAAAATCAAGTGAAACCTGTACTGAGAATCTAAAAAGCCATTATTGTAAAAACCTTTATTATGTTCTTAGATTTTCTCGAAATTAAAAATATTACAAAAATATAACTACCTACAGAGAGTCATCTTATTCAAATTATTATTACAATATTTATAGTTTTTATTTGTACCTCGGCAGCATATTACCTACATTTTCATTGATGTTGCCATTTTGGATCCCTATATTAAACAACAAATATGTATAAATATAATATTATGTATTTATGTCCTATAAAGAAGTTTTCACATAATGATATAATGAAAAAAAGACATGGGTGGGGGACGCCCGATCACAATATAATGTATACGCAACTGCGTTGACGATTACAAAACTTCAATAATGGCGTGCATTAAAGTTGTATATTATTTTTATTGTTGGTCAATGCGTGTGGCGCGGCGATCTTATTTCACATATATAGTGTGTTTGTTCCCATTGTTGCATAATGTATAAACGTATCTAGTCTTATACATGCCTACTATATGGACATTATATCCATTTTATCTGTTGTAGTATAGGCACATGAATTAGTAAGAATAGTGGTACCTAATAATAATAGTAATAATTTGTTTCCTACTTAAGGTGATTTGTAAAATGCAAGTAAACATACAATCACATTATATGTGTACATAAGTATACATACATAGATAGGTACGTGAACCCGTTTTTAAAATGGTTGCATTGTGTTAAATAATAAGTATAATATATCTACGTATATAGATCGTATCATACTATATAGATAATATACATTTATTTTCTATACTATTTTTATTTTGGTATAATTATAATGAATGGGTGACCTCGTGTCCCTATTTACATAGGTAGGTACCAGATAAATGCGTTTGTAAAATAATAATTGATATGTATTACATATTTGCCATAGTTAAATTCGTTTTACACATAGGTATTATATTGTGCGTACGTCTGCTAATCTTAGATCTTCTAACCTATGCATTTTCTAAGCCACTTGAATTACCATAATGTATTATTGTATTGATATTCCTTTTTTTCTTGAAAGGATCAATTAGATAAAACATATTTTATAAATTACAAAAAAACATTTAACATTGTTTTTTTTACATTAACTACCTAGATATAGAAATTATTATTTAAATTATTTTATTTGATTATGTGTGCATATTATATCTGTATTCAATATATATTATTTATTTAAGACTTATTAGTTATTATATTTAATATGTACTATTATTATTATAGTATCCAATTATAAAGGAGTCAATAATTCTTAATATATTTATTTGTTTGAAAGGTATGTACCCTAATTTAGCGATATTACAATAATATAATATATAGGTAAGTACCTATAAATTAATAATACGTTTCAGATTCTGAGCGGTTTTTGAAGTGAATATACTTCATAGGCGACAGTGGACCGTTTAATGCATTTTTTTAAATTTCAACTTAAATCAACTAGATGAAATTATAAAAATGTGAGTAGATCGATCCCTCGAACATGTTATGAACAATAATTAGAATATTTTATTAGAATGCAAATCGAGGTAATCGTTACGACGTATTGTTGGAATTATAGTTATCTGTTTGAGTGAAAAATATACGTATATTTATATGTCGTTTCTTGGTTACCTAATGATTGTTTTTCTAAATTATTATCGCTCTATTATTAAATGTTAGCACTATTTGTAAGTTAACAGCCACCCGCAGTCAAGTTTGGTTTTATTTTTTTAAATTCCAACCAAAGGTTAATAATTAATTTAACTAATTTAAGTATTCACTTCTGTCGTGTGCACTGCACACATACACTTCATGTATTATTATTATTATTACTAAATTTTAAGTGAATAATTTCCTAAGACTAAATTTCCCAATACTTTCAAAAATGAAAAACTTAAATTTTTTCACCAAATATCCATGAGCATTTACAGGACATAATAACAAAAATGTTGATTTTTTTAGTTTTTTCAATTTACCTATGTGCAATAAAAATGTTCTACATTTGGTATAAACAAGTTCCTTATAAGTTGCTTGTAAATCATTTAAAAATATAAATTAATAAAACATAGCCAAAATTTATTTTTTAAAAGGGTTATCATAATAACTTTTTAACAAAATTGACTTAAATCACGAAAACTAGCAAATTATTTTGTAGGTAAAAATTAACAATGTTTTAATTTTACCACCTATAGTTTAAACCTTAAAATGTAATATAAGATTACTTATTAGTATTTATGACTGTAAATTGAAAAAAAAGTATTTTATGTAAGTCCTCATACATTAAATTTTTTTTTATGGGCATCGAAGTTCAAATTTTTACGATGTTGGATATATATAACATATTATAGTAATATAGTGCATAAGTGGAATAAACGAACACCCTAATTGTTAAAGTTTGTTTAATTTCCATACTATATAGCTAGCTAGTATGATTACTATAATTGCCTATAGGTAGGTACTAATGCATTAAGGTATATGATAAGATTAAAAAAGTAAGGGTTCCGGAAGGTTAAGTAATTAGGTAAGTGCACATTATTAACCCATTTCTGACATTTTATGTAGTGTTTTGAACTTGATTCTTGATCTTAAACAATATACTTTCTAGTTTTAGTATAGGATTTATGTAAGATATGTTTAAAAATTTTAAATTTTAAAGGATTATCTACCATACTAAACTTGTATAGATATTTGATATTTCTTTTAGATGTATTGTAAATGTCTTATTGATGAATTTGCATTTGTGATCTGTCTCTTAATTTTGTATAGGATGAAAGACGAAATAGGCAGAACATAAATTAAATGTCAATTAAAAAAGTAATTTTCTTAAATCACACAGAAAAAAAATTGATGTTGTAGTTTGCTCACATTATTTGTTAATAGCTTTTTTTACCACTGTACAAAGTGCAAATGAAGACATGCAGTCTTAGCTTTTTCGCAGTGCGTTATAACGATAGTAGTATTGACTATTTTATTAATAATGAATCAAAATGTATTTTAGAAAATATTATTTGGGTATTAATTCCCATATTGTTAATATTCATTAACAGCATTGCAGAGGGCAGGCTGCTACAGTAACAGTGTACAATATTTCTAAAATTGAATGGGGTATGAGGTTTCTTATACATTTTCTAATTATTTGTATTGTATTATGATAGTTATTACTTATTAGTAATGATTTCAGAATTAGGTAAATAGTTTTATTTTTATTGAAAAACTAAAACACAAAAATACTACCTATCCATATCTTTTTTCATCTATAACGATTTTACAATTTGTAGTTGGGAAAGTTGGGTGTTTGTTTATATTTAAATGTAGCAATATAGCTGACCGGATATAACTAACCGCACTAACATTTTCATGGCTATGTTTTGTTTTCACGGTTCATGTGAATTGAATGTCACGCAACAGTATCTATACGAATATATGACTATACGTCTATGCATTATGCATCCATAATCATTAATCATGTACCTACATTTGGAATAAACTATGTCTAGTGCATAAAATATAAAAGATATTTTATTGTTATTTATTTACATGTATAGTTATTGAATATACCTGCACTATGCATTGCGCAGCCTACATCCGATTTAGTTAACGATTTAAATATTTCACGCAGTTTGTATATCCGGTTTTTGACAGTCATCAATAGTTAAAAAAATTAAGTCCTATATGTATGTAAATAAGATACATGTAATATGAACTGACATGCAGTTTATAGCGTACCTACTTACCTATACACATATTTTATGTGCATTTAATAACAATGATGATGCCAGACAAATGAAATTGCACACGTTTTTTTGGATCTTAAATTTAACACAATGTAGATTACTTATAGATACAATTCCACTGTTAAAAGGCAAAAGGAGCTGTATGACAGTTTTAATACTTTAAAGGAAAGCAAAATCTAAATTTTCATGTTGGTAAATGTATTGCTTATCCAGAAAATAATAAAATGTAAAGTTTCATTACGTTTAGTGGAACATTAGTGCATGCAATTTTCATATTTTCAAAAGCTCAAACTGGCGGTCATCCCGTAAAAAACAACAGCTTGCTTATATAAATGTCACTTGGAAACTTTTGCCTTTTACCAGTTGACTAAAAATTATATCATATTTCAGTAATTTATATAAATCGATTAATTAGATTATACAGTAAACGAAATAGCCATATAGGTATGAATGAACATTTTTTTTTAAAGATTTTCGACAGTATTTATAATGAAATAAGTCGTGAATCGTGATTCATCGAAACCATATTTTTTAATAGAAGAATGCAAAATTACCATAATATTAGGGAACTAAAGTGCAAAATACTAATATATTTGATATCAATATAATACCAATAATGACTAGATCAATTCACAAATATGTAATTAAATTGAGATACCTATACATATCGAAAATTTACAATTAAAAAATAGGCGTGCTTAAAGTTCCACTACCTATATAAACTATAGTTGCTTATTTGTTGGCTTGAGTAGAATAAAAAATTGTATTATTTATTAGGTATATAATATATTTTCCACAATCTGTATAAATGTTCTATATTCGTGTACATATATTCAGTAGACTTAAGACGTTAAGTTACATAATATATACATAATACAAAGTATTAATTATTTGATTTAGGTATATGATCATTTTTACTTTCATTTTATACGAATAAAATAAAGTTTGTACACTTATAAATCCATATAAACTTGGTACTTATTTACGTTTTGAACATATTTTTAATATTTTACTAAAACAAAATGTAATATTGTAATATCTTATAAATTATATTTTTTGACATTTTCCCCAAAATGTTTTGCTATTTTCCCTAAAATTATGTAGCATCCCGCGAATTGAGAAACATAATAATCATAATTATATTATGTAAGTTCGTAAATATTTGTCAAGTATCCATAGCGGGAGCGGGTGATCCCCTTTGAGCAAATAATATATTTACTGCTGATTGACTTTTACATATGTTATAAATTATAATAGTATTGTGCTTTAGTTCGGTAAATTGGGGTTTTATTTGTTATTTCCCTATATTATCATCATACTTACAACTTACACGTATTACATATTACCATACTAGTTATTATTAATAACTTCTAATGCCGGGTCCACACAGAACAAGAAAATAAAACAAAACATAAACTCAACTTTTGCAAACATCTCAATCGATCTAAATGTTTTTAAAAACAAAAACAAAAACAAAACAAAAACTACAATGTGTCCAACCTGACTATTTTTAATACTATAAATCACCTTTTCTTTATCGTTTATGGCTTATGGCTAAAAAATGATGGTCAATCATTACTTTTTTTAAATAATTCATTACTGACAGAAAAAAAAAGATATAAAAGTGTATTAGGTTAATAATGTTTATTCTGAGTTTCTAAATTATATCCACATCTTTTGTCGAATACTCAGGTCTCAGATTTCTAGTTTTTTAAATTTATTATAGCTATGGTCATAATAATACTGTATGGCCGTGCATTTTCATGATATTTTAATAAACGTAGTTTTAATTTCCATGAAATTTTCCATTTTTACTGTAAAATGGGTCTTCTGTTATAAAAAAACACACTAGATTGTAAAATCAATACATTTATTGCTCCTATCAGAATCTTAATGTTATTCTATATCAGATTTAGTATATGTATAGTCGGGTATAGGATTCTATGTATAATTAAAACTGATTACGGTTCTATATAGTCCCGACGTGTTATAATGAATAAAAATAATAAGTAATTTGCTTTATCTATTGAAATTACTTAGAAGAATTCGTAAAATATGTCGATTGTATATAAATTATAACTAGCTCCTTAATTTTCATTTTACTACACTCGGCAAAGTGACCATAATATATACTTGGCTACATTTAATGCATATACATTTTTCCAGCAGAAAATTGATCACTTTTAGGTTTTTCCATTTCGTATGTTTACATATAGAACAACTAAAACTTGAACAATTAAAGATGATCTGCTGGAAAAATAAAATAAACTATTGTGTTATTAGCTACACTTATTTTTTTATCTTCAATACAGGTACTGCAGTATCTGCGAGCATGAATACAAGACTAACGTGAATGGTGGGGGATCTCGTACACAACGAGCATATAGGTACAGGTAGAGAGGAGCACAGGTGAAACCGTATAACCAGAAAACCGATGGTAAGGTCGTTCGCGGCTCCGGCAACACGGTTAGTATCGAGAATACATTGGATCGTGGTAAAGGTGTCGCGCTCGACGTCGGTAATAAAAAATAATAAAAAAATATTTTTAAAACAAAATAAATACAAATCGGGAACTCGTGATTTTGTGCCACCTCGTTTGTTTTTTGAGTGACTTTGTACATTAGGTTTATGTTTATTGACGCTTAAATAAAAACTAAACGTTAAAATAACTAAAATGGCTGAGTTATAATGCTGCAGTCGTGGTTCTTTCAGTGTGCGGTGTGTGTGTGTACCAGTGGATTATAAGAGTTCGTCAAAATTGCGAATGCCTTTATGTGCATACCAAATTCTTAAAATAAGCAAAGGTAGGTACTTTTTACCTTAAAAATTATAGATTTAAATATTTAATAGCCTTAAACATTGTAATTAATGTAAGTTAGATAATACATTTTTAAAACAATCGGACTATGCTTTGTAAAAATGTAGTTCTAGAAATAATTATATAATTTATATATTATATTTTAACAATTGTTGTTTATATATTATATATATATTTATTGTTTATATTGTTGTTTAATATATTATCTAACATACGAGTATAGGCAGTAGTTTTGCTATTTGATCTGTCGTTAAAGTCTCTAAATTATTTATTATAAAACAATTAATTGCAAATATTACAGCTATGAATACGATACCTTGATACACATCGATTCATGGCTAAACTTTACATTTTAATATGTATTACGAAAATTATTCGTCAAAATCGTCTGTATGTTTAAATATATTATAGGTTATTATATTTTTTTTGATAAATAATCTAAGATCCAATCTAATAAGTTATCTATTCGTAACTGTAAAGAGTGGAATGGTTGAAAGTTAGAGTACCTATACATGCAATGTAGGTAGGTGTATAAACTCACACAATAATGTTTCTATACAGTTAATTCACATAGTTGTATTTAAAATTCTTCTAATTAATGTTTTATTTAATCTGTGATATCGTAGTGTAATCACTCAAACGTCTATGTATAAAATATAAACAAATACAATAAACTGTATTTTTTAATGTTTACAACACTGGCAACTTTTGATAAAAAGAAAGGTTTTTTTAACAGTTATTAAATCTATACCAGTTACTGAATTCATTAATTTAGGAACATTTATCATTTACATTTCGGTTTAAAGATTGTTTAAATTTATGTAATTTTTAAGATCGAAATATTTAATGTGTTTAAGGTTAAAGATGATGTAAGGTGTATTATTTGTTCTATCTCTCTAACCCACAGGTAACATATCAAATCTATGTTCATCAGTTTCATTGTTGATGTGTATAGTTTACATATCAGAGTTAGTTGACGTATTATCAAATTTAAAGTTAAAAAGGCTATCAATGTTTGTAATTTGTATATCTGCTTTTTTACGATATTTTAATTTGTATACAAGTTATGAGTACCTATGTATAGTATTACAATTTAGCAATGGCCTGAAATGCTCATATAAAGGTATACATTACAAATTAGGAACATTACAAACAGTGGAGTCATTTGGGGGAAGCGAGGTGGGCATTAATTGTCCCTGTCTGATTTTAAAAGTAGCCCGATGGGTCGGTACCCGGTCGTTTCTGTTTAGCCACTATATTATGTTTTATTAGCCCAAAACATGCCTATTTTTATCATCTTTTGAGAACATATTATGTTGTGTGGGTACTAAGAAATTATTGTCATAATGATAAATTGGTAATTACTAATGAATAGTTGGAGGAAGGCTCGCCACATAATATTTAGAATATGCGTATATGAAAGTTAGTAGCTATGTACCTATGTTTGTGTTGTATGAAGGAAAAGAAACATATTAATATGTGCTTTAGAGCCAAGCAATTTGTTTTTTTTAAGTTACTCATTTGGACTGCTCAAAACTTTTACCCCCTCTAATCTCTATTAAAAACTAAAATGACTCCACTGCATACAAATTGAAATACCGTAAAAATGTAATGTGAAAACATAGATATTATTATTTACTTTAAGTTTAATAATTCAATTTACTCTAATATTAAAGCTAACAATACAAGGTTGGTTTTCCTGAACTCAATGTTCTATGTTGCGTGTGGATCAAAGAGAGAAATTAAATTGTGTGTTAAGAAAAAAAAATATGTTTAAATATAAGTATACATAATATATAATACGATAGTTATTCATAAGTATAATATTGACTTATACGGAATAGATACCTAAATAAAATAGGTACTACAATTTTTGGTGTTATCAGTTTATAAAATAATATGATAAAATAATAAGAAAAAATTAGGTACGATTTGTCATTTCTACCTCAATTGTTTTCTTTTTTTGCTCTTGTAAAATGTGTTGGCTTTAGTATTACATCATAGATTTAACTTTATAATATATTGTATAAAAATAGTTGTTATTTTATTTGAATTATTTGAATTTATTATTTAAAATAAGTAAGTTTCAATAAAAAAAAAAAAACTTGAAGGGAAAAACTCTTCAAGAGTAATAAATGCCACTAGAAGAAGAAGTTTCAATAATGAATCGAACATTTTAAGACCAGTTGCAATTAAACTGCCCTAGCATTTCTATCAATGACCGATTTCCTATTTGTTGTCTTAAAACTACATTAAAATTTAAGTAATTCAAGATGTAAATCGCATTAAGAACTTAGATTCCAATAAATATGCTTAAAACTTTAACGACAAAAAATGTTGACAGTTAATGATAGGTAATTATAAATAGGTAGGTATACCTATTATTTTTATATGTAGGTGTATATTTCAATGCATATTTATAGACTTTCTTATTGAACTTTAATTTATTCATATCATCAATCTAAGCTTATAAAATATTACACGAATTCCACTATAATAATATGTATAAAGCAATCATCAGATGATTGGACATGTATTTGCACCTGAAAAGCGAAGATTCATTTATACGATATAATATGTATTTTAATCGTTACAAGGATAATTATTATAATAACACATCCAAATTAGTATTTTTTTTCATAAATGATTTTTCTTTAAAACATTGTTCCACTACTAAATAAACACTTAAAAATTTGAATATTAAAAAAGTACAAATGTAAAGTATTACATTCAAAATGATTACGAATTTGATTAATACAATACAATTCGTTTGACAGTTATCTTAAAATATTGAATTTTTAATAAGTAATAAAATAACATATTACATATGAAATACTATAATAATTAAATTATATTTAGATATTTAGTAATGTTTTTAATATCACGTTGTGGAAATTTTTAAGAGATGTATTTTAATTATATACTAATTAGATACTAAAAACAAAAAACAAAGAATGCATTGGTTTCACAATGCAATGTTTTATGAATTTATTTCGGTTAGCACTCGGAAAGCCCTTTTTAGAGCAAAAATCAATAAGCTCCATGGAGTATACCTATCTATAAATAATAGTAAATTAAGTGTTCACTTAAAATATAATATATTATAATTTATAATATATAAACATGTGTATTCATGACAATTTATTTTTTACACTGAGCAAACAGTTTTCGTGAAATCCACACAAAACTATTATACATTTAAGAAATACCTTTTCTAATAACAACGACAAACCCAAATCTCAGTATCTGATGCATTTTTAAAAATTTCATCGATTATTAAGTGTTACAAAGTAAATAAACTGTTTATATGTTAACTGTTATGGGAAACGTAATTATTGTTAGGACATTTCGGAAAAATACTGGAAAATTCAAACATTTTCCAGCTCATTTAAATATATTTTATACTCTGTCTCCAACCAATTACCACAATTTTTTTGTAACTTTTAGTTATTTTACTGCCTCGAAATAAATTAGGGAAAAGTCATTTAAAAATGGCAAGTATAATTTCTAAGCCAATATTTCTCTCGCTTCGCTAAAAATTAATGATTTACATTAATTTCTATTTAATATAGCGCCATTTGTTACATAATTTATTTATTACGGAAATAAAATCCAATACATTAGGTAACAGCAAAATTAAGATAATTATTATTTTTATAAAATACATGTAAAATAAAAAACAAATAAGATATACCTATACGAAAAGTGCTAATCTATTTTTGTAAGTACCTATGTATGATTTAAATATTTGATGTACATTTTCTTGAATCTATTAATGGAATATGGCCTATACTAGTATTTAAATGTCTTAGACTCGATATATTTAATATTTAATCAAAATATTTTGTGGGGCTTACATTTTTACTACAGACTGCACTGTACAGTGTATACGTTTATATTACATTGATAATATGCATGTACGAAAAGTTATAACTGTAAAAAATTCATCAGCTAAAATATTATGCTGGTTTGAATAGACATTCTATGGCTCTTAAAAAACTTATAATTAACGCTTAAACGCCTTGTTACTATAATTTATTATATGTTCCCATAACGATTAATTTATGTTAATAAAAAGTATATATAACTATATATAACGACATAATACAGCATTTCATATTTATTTAATAATAATATTAAATATCATATTAATTTTCAAGGATTCGAAACTGTCAAATAACAATAGATACTTTTCGTTCGTTTTGAAAACAATTACCTATCTACCACATATATATGTGTGTAATTACACAGTGTAAAATAACTTGATATCCCTACAGTATTTCTATTTTTCTTGTTTTCAGTCTCTACTGTTTTGATCTACCAATGCCGATCTTGAGTAATTTAAATTTCTTAAAAAGCGAGTGCCTTTCAGTGCACCGTTTGTTTCATTAAATCTTTCAAGGACGCACTCAAGCAAAAATCTCTTTAGCAATTATTGACACCTAACATTTGGAAACATTTTTTGTTAATTTTATTAGATATATCAACTTTAAATATAATGATATAAAAAAATTATCAACTATTTAACTATTTAAGATCATCCTCGGGCGGGCTTTCGAATTTCAGTACATATTTAAAAATAAATACTATTACTATTGAAAAATTAATTAATTAACCCCCCCCCCCACAAAAAAAAAATCAACAGTAAAAAAAACAATTTTGGGTGCTCTCTGAAATCTTTATTAATTTGTTGGGCTTTAGATATGATAAGTTATTACAAATAAGTAGTAATAGGTACCGAATTTTAATATTATAAAAATTCAGAATTATAGAAAAAAAAAAACAATAACATTATTGTGTGTAGCAAAAATGTATCTAATAACACGACTTCGTGAAATAAACTTTGGAACAAACAGGGGTTTGGAGACTTTAATACTACAATAGCTTAATTAACATGTTTTAGGGTAATCAAAAAAACCAATGGTTTTAAAATAATTAACAATTAATTAATTGATAATTTAGTAATCGCTTACCTTTGGTCGCGTACCTAGTAAAATACTGAAAACAGTTAACCTTAAATAACTATAAAACAAATAAATATAGAATATACTATCCATGTAACATATTAACCTAATATATATTAAATTTTTTCATTCAATAGCTTGTATAGAATCTTTAATGTTAACCATTTATCAATGTTACTTCAATTTAGTACACATGCAGTATAAATATATTATAATATGATATGTCAGATGGCATATTGTATTATTAATCTTGTCAATAGTTCATTCGACTATATAGACTCGTGTTGATATCGAATTATAATATTTAAATTGTATAAGTAGAGCTTATGATACTGTTATCTGTTAACTGTTAAGTGTGTAAATGTTTATTTGATATGTCATGAACATACCACTATATTTATATTTTTGGTCTTAGTTAATATTGAAAATTAACACTTTTGGTCGGTAGTTTTACTAAGCTTAAAATTGGCATATTATACAAATTATCAAAATGTATTAAAAATATATACTTACAAATAATATATATATGTATATATTTATGTCAGGTATTTAAGATCATGAGCCATATGCAAAGAATAATATTATAAGAGTAAAGAGGAGTACTCAGAGAAATAGAATATAAATTACCTTTTAAATATATTATGTAGTACCTATGTAAGTACCTATATGTACGTTTTTAGTTGTATTTTAGACGCTGTGTTATTATTAAATACTCACGGTTGTGGTTGTTTAGTTGTTATATTATTTAAGTATATACGCTATTAAAATTTTTATGAGAGAGTTTCCTAGACCACAAAACCTTTTATATTTAGGTACATCGATAGAACCTATATAAACATTACACAAGAAACTATATATTTAACAGTATAGATGCTGGGAACTGCTTTCATCCTTTAATATTTTTTTTTACCTTATTCCAACTAATAATTATATTATTAGAGATGAAAAATAATTTTAAAAAGTAGGTACGTGTATGTTTGTATCAACGTGAAGTAGATATTAATACGTGCGTTGGTCAATATTTTTGTGGGTATAGACTATAGACGAATAACGACATAATGCTTGTTTATATACTTGCATATAGCAACATTAAATGACAATACTGCAAACATTGATTTTTAAAAATTGTGAATTTCTCATAATATTTACCTACATCCATACATACCTGCAGGTACTCGTTTATAAAAATTTTAATTAGGTACTTGCTGACCATTGCAACTGAATTGGTTTCCATTTGGCCGAATTGGTTTTTGTTTAAATTTGTGATGTGCCATCGCTCATCGCCTATCACTGCCATTACTGATCGAGTCGGTTTCCGCTTTTCGCAGTAAAACGGACTGCAAGTACGCACATTTCCCTTTTCATTTTTACTGGCTTAGGACTGTCAACTTAGAAGTAGGTAAAAATTATAATAATAATTTAAAATTAATAAATTGCATTTAAAATTTAAGATTATCAGAGTGATCGTTTGAAGCAAACCTTCTTCACATAGGCAGTTTCTTCATACACAGTTTTTCGAATATAATTTTATATTGCTAAAAATATTTTAAAATTATTTCTATTGATATTGTTTTGGTAATAGAACTGAACAGGAATGGGCCCTAATTCAGCACGTCTTAATAAAAATACCTTTTTAAACGAGAACCAATTCCATGTTACCAGTCGTACTGTTTTGTCATTATACATTATAAGATATATTATACTTGTACAACAGTACAGAGTACTTTTCACCGCATATATATCAGCTGTTGGTCATAATTTTCTCTAATGTAAATTATAAATTATAATATTATTATTATGTTTTGCAGGCGTCGTCGACGACGACTACGTTCACCCGCTACCGACCGGCGTTCGATCACTGCTGCAGTTCATTGATCATTTATCATTCTAAATTATACGCTACCTAGGAATATGATTTCTGATATGGTAATAATATGATGATGCGAGGGGCCGTCGACCATATAATATAACAAGCACGATCTCGCTGCCGTCGCCCCGACTGCATTATTGCAGGGGCCCGCGCTGCAGCACGATGTACCGGTCGAACTTTTACGAGAGCACGTGCCTGCGATGCTACCAGACGGTGTACCAGGTGGACCGGGTGGGCCCGCTCAAGGATTTCACGTTCTTCCACAGCGGATGCTTCAAGTGCGTTGTGTGCGGTACGAAGCTGACGCTGAAGACGTACTACAACAATCAGCACCGGCAGGAGGACAAGGAGGTGTACTGTTCCAGCCACGTGCCGAAAATCGGGCCGGGCCACCTAGACGGCACGTCGGTGGGCATCAGGAGCGCACTCAACGTGCCCAAGTCGACGACGTACGTCAACGACCAGATACGCGGCAGCGGCAAAGGCACGTTCGACGCCGAGGCGCTCAACATCAAGCAGCACCTCAACGGCTCGACGCCCAACAACCGCGCGCAGTCACCGCTACCGACGCCGTACATCGGCTCATCCACCCCGGACACCGGTTACCAGTACGGCCGGTTCGACGCTTCGGCGTTGCACATTGCCCACGCGCTCCGCGCCACCGAACTCCACAAATCGTACCCGAACAAGAATGGCGTCCGGGAGAAACCCATACACTGTTATTTGGTGAGTGCTCCGATCTTGTGTATAGTTAATAATTATTAATTATAATATTTTGTTTTTGGGCGTCGTACGCGCCTTTGGCCGCAAACAAATGTCTTTTTTTCCGCTGGGCGCCAGCAGTTCCCAAAATGTAGGGGCTAGCTTTACTATAAATGTTATTACAGAGTTACGCCTGTATCGTGGTGTGTAGGTATAATGTAGGTATTTTAGTTATTAATTATTAAATAATTGTTGTTCCTTATAAAAAACAACTTGCGGTATACCTACAAATTATAAATGATACCTAATAGGTATATCATTAATTATTTTAAGTATATGTACCTTCCTACTAACTACTTATTAATTATTACCAATTATTATTAATTTTGTGAATCTCACTATAGTGGCATCAACCTTAGTATGGACCTCTTTAAGCGCGTCTCAGCGCAGGTATTTACATCAGAACGTAATCCGCAATGACTGTAAAGTGATTTGCAAGAAAATAATTTCCCGGGGAAGATATTGAAATCAAAAAATTTTAAAAAAATAATTGATTTTTGAAATTTTGAATTAGGGATTTACGAAATACCAACACATTGAGTATGATTATAGTAATCAAATAATATTTCAAATTAGAATAAACGATACAGTTGAACACCTATTTATACATACAGTTTTAATTGAAACAAATTTATCCATGGAGTCAACCACTGTGAGGTACTGAGAATTGAGATATCAGTGTTTTTTTTACATGTACGTATAAATTATGAATCTACTGCAAGTTATACCCATTCCTCATTCAACAACCACAAGAGAATATATATAAATATTAATGGTATAACTATTACTGTCTTGGTACTTCGTGATTGTGTATAATTTTAAAGAAACAGCAAGGAAGTTTTCGTAAGCCTTTTTTATTATAAAAGCGCATGTATATTAAACATACTGTACATTTTATAGAATTCAATAGAGATAATTTATCAAACTTCTTTGTCCAATAAATAAAATTGTGCAATCAATAATTAATAAACTATTTTAAAAAATGGGAGAAAATGTCTGCATCAAAAAATTCATCGGGGAAAATGTCAGCAATTCATGCCAACTACGCTTATCAGGGAGAAAGATCCCCAATGTAAACATATTTATACATTACCCTTCAATCAGTATAATCACCGAGTTGACTACTCTTTTTCGATTTCCAAGCACATCTATGGAGCATAGACGATTCAAAACTTCAAGTTAATACGATTTTTAAGCAAATGCTTAAAAATTGTAATACTGATCAGATGGCGCCACATTGGTATTCTGACAACCTATTTTTATTTAACCCCTTTAGGTGTTAAATTTCGTGATGATTTTTTTTTTTAGATAAAGACGAAGTGACTAAGAAGTAAAACTAAAATTTTTTTGCCGAAATCTATCCAGTTATCCAGTAGTTTATGCGTGAGGGCGTGAGGCGTGAACAATGACAGACCTCTGTCGTTTTATTTATATAGATGGACAACTAGATAGATAAATAGAAGGTATGCATAGAAAATTGAAACGCTTAATAGTTTTTGATGTATAGGTACTATGTTTTTTTCGGTCTATTTGATTTATTTTCGAATGTTTAGTCTGTATGTATACGCGTGTACTTACATCATTTGCATAACTCGAAACAATACAACGAATACATTATTATACTTACGTGTATACTCATCATGTGTGCGAACCATTTGTGGTTAAAACAATTAAGAATCGGCGAAAGGTCTTTTTAGATTATTTTACGTAATAATATACACTCGAGTTACGCGTTGCACACGTTTGCAGGAATGCTTAGAATATTAACACCCAAACCTCTTTCTATTATATGTACGTCATTCGTCAATCGTTTTTCCCATAATTGAAATATGTCGAAATTTGAGTGTATAGTACCTACAGTATCTACTATACCCATGTGTTAAAAGTAGAAAAAACTTGTGTTGTATAGCATCGTCAATGCAATTTATGTTCAGAAATGGATTTGTTATCGAATTTATTACCAATTGTTTTTGACGACTTAACAAAGCAGTCATAAATATTATTTTAAGCTACAAATGCCTATTGTTTCTGTCATATTGTTTACTCGTCTTGTATAATATGTGTTAAATATAAAATTTAAATAATGCTAGGATAATATGATTTTGGATTAGATATTATATATTTATATATAATAATATATTAAGGTTTGGGTATAATTCATCGATTAATAAATAATTAGATAATCCCGAAATTAAAATGTTCATATCCTAAACCACATTTTTTTTCAAAAATTTTTTTCAAAATATACGTATAAGATATACTTGGTTTTTATCATTATTTGTCATTCGCTAATACTTTTTTTCAACACATTGATTCAATTAAAAGAAAACTAAAAGAAAAACATTTACCCAATAATTAAATACTTAAATGCTCCGTCAGCTATCAGTTAACTATCATGCGAATGTATGTGTGTGTGTGTGTGTGTGTGTGCGTATTTCACTTAATACTGGATTCTTAGAACTCTGTAGTTAATTTGCTACTCTCGGATGGAAAGTAGTAGGTACTGCTCTTAAATACTTCAATACAATTTTCTTATTTTATTTAATATCTCTATGAAATAATCAATAGAATAGAAACATAAACAATTATTTTATTCCTGTCAAACTAAAAAAAATTAATATAGAAGCCTGATATAGCATTTAGGACATCTACAAGTTTTCTTTTGTGTTATCGATTTTAATAAAGCAAATATATTGATTAAAATGATTAAATAATATTAATATATAAATTCAATACCTGTTAATAAAACAGTATTAATATTATTATTGTTTTTATTTTACATGATATATTGGTCAGCAGTAAAATCTATCTATTTTTTTCTCGTATACCTATAATGTATTGAACAATTTCTCCCTATATTTTATAATAAAGACTTTTAAAGTTATATAAAACAATTGGTTTTTGAAAATAATTTTATTTTACTCAGAAAAATCACGATGTCATTGCGATTAAGGTGAATTTAATTTTCAAATGGTTCAGGAAGTAGGAAGTTTTCTAAGTGAAAACAAAATCGTTCGGCTGTTGTAATCGGTCGGAAACGACTGGGCGCCATCCCAATTGTGTTACACGCCATATACGAACATCACAAAAAAAAAAATAAGAATAAGTACTCAAACCCGTGCAGGTCAGATCACCAGAATAAAATTAAGAAAATTCGCATTACATATATTGCTTAAAAGTATAAAACGCCGCCGCCTCGAAAATCATAAAAATTAATTAATTTTATTACGAGCTTATAAATTCGGTTGAAAAGCGAAGACCCAACGTTTTCATTATAAACGCACCTCACACGTATTAATACATAGGTATTATTTTGGTAGTCTCTCTCTCTCTCTCGTGTATACATACATATACACAGTATAATAGTAAATAATAGCCGACGACAACGACTATAAAAATACATCGGTGGCGGTGGTACAGGTAGCGTACCGATCGTTACGCGCGGTGAATGGAATGTCGATTCAGGGAATGAAGTGCAATGACAGTGTTCTTTTAGAATTTTGCGGTTCTCTCTGGCTGCGGTGTGCAGACCTATTGCAATTTATTTTTCTAGTTCACGCTTTATTTGGCTCATATAATGTATATATACACACACACACAGTGTATTAGATACGGCAAATATTGAAACGGAATTACAATACGAATAGTATTAATAATAATAATAATAAACGAAAAAGAAGACGTGGTGGACGAAAAAAATAAAAAGTGTATTGAGTCTATTCGATTTTTTTGGAATTAAAAAAAAAATGCGGTAATGAGAGTTGATTTAACATATTATTTTTTAGTGCGACGTCCGCATGTAAACGTTAAAACAATAATATGGGTATAATAATAATTTGACTGCGAGCGACACCGCGGTGACTTTAACAACCATCACGAATTCGTTGTAGACGTACCCACCTATATGTATACCTAACAATAAAATATCATGTGTGTGACACATTCCATCGCATATATATAGGTACGCGTTTTCGCAGCGGGGATATGGGTTAGGTCTTTTCGGCCTACAAGTACTAGAAACCTCGCACAACATCACAAGGACATATGCAAAAAGATTATTACCGTGGTTAACAGAAAACAAAAACCATCTTCATCGTATCACCGATGACGATAGCAATGTTATATACATGCAGTTTTACAATTTACAGGTTTATCATTATCATACGCAAGAACGATAAACATATGCGAGTAAGGTTAGGTTAAGTTTAACCGTGTTCGTTTAGATGCTTTTTGCACAAAACCATAGCTATATTGAACAAATTAGATTAGTTGTGTCCTTGAGGCACTAGATATTTCCTGCAGTACGGTGAAATATAAGGCTATAACCTCTTCCACGCACTGTCCCATATTATATAGTGGGCGATTCTTTTAACTTATATAACACACATTATCTCAAAAAGTAATTACGCTTTTGAAAATATTTTTTTTAATTAATTATAAAACAGCAATTTTGGTAAAAAAAATACTATTTTTTTAGTTGTTGGGTTGTCTGAACAATTTTAAATTGGAAATTTGTTTGTGTAATTATAAATAATAATTATATATGATAAGGTGTACTTATTTACTGAACAATACTGTTTTCAAAAGAAACACAAGAGGTTTTCGAGAAAACAAATTATAAATTAAATATAACACATTAAGTTCATTGGTGCCTTAATCATTGATGTGTCACTAACATATATTATTATAATATGAAATATTTAACATCACGTGGGTCACACTAAATACAAATGTATTGTATTTTTTTTTTTTGCGGTACCTATTCGAAAACTTTAAACAATAAGAAATAAGAATTTAGAGACATTAAATGAATCGTGTAAAACACGATTTGAACATGTGTCCTCTATTCGAGGTAGGTATATGCGTATAATATGTGAAGCATTCCAAGGATTTTATAGTATTATATAGTAGTCAAAGTCGACTGTCACGCAACCGTTGAATTCCAAGACTACACGATTAAAAAACATGTATTTTTGCAAAAAATAAATGATAAACCATACATAATTTACGTATAGGTGTATGTATAGGTACCCATATTATTATTATTTTAAACGATGCGATTGCGCATGGAGCACAATATTTCATGATTTTCGTATTTTTTATTCTAACCCAGAAAAAAACGTATGGCATGCCATTGTACGTATGCATTATAATACATTAATACCGAAAACGGCGTAACGCATAGAGTAAGAATATAGGTAACTCTATCCCGCGTGATCGTTGTGCAGTAACCGGGGCTGATGAACGTATAAATCGCACGAATTACGAGCGCCATATAATATATTCTTATAAAACGTCCGATACAGCGAATGCTTGGCATTTCGTGCCGAGTGATTTTAATTCAATACACGACTAATTAGTAATTAATACTAAATAATAATATAATAAACTCCAAATCACACGAGATCATTCTTAATTAATTGTCGAATACAATAATACTGCTGAATATAACATCAAACTTATTATATCACCACTAGCTGTTATTGGACGTCGGGCAATACGGTTTCCTGTTTTACTCAATTAAAAATTCAAATGAAAACTAGGTATACAATGACTCAACACGGTAAATGTATATTAAAATGCGATGTTGCCGAACTTACCCCGAAACGTATTGTGTATCCATGACGTCATGCTTCAATCATCACCTCCCTATAGATATACAATAATTTTGTATACATATATATATATTATTATAAACTCACAATGTGGGTACATCTATATTCTATATATATACATTATGTGTATTACTTTCTTCGTCCAACCACGCCGTGAACCGGTTTTATTTAAACGTACGTCTACGAATTGTATAATCCCCTCCCCCTTCTTGGGAGTAATGTTATTTTCTTTTTCATTTTGGACTTTTCAGGCATTTAGACCCCGCGGGCCAAAACGGTTAGTGAAATTTCTTTCACCTTACACGCGTTAATCAAATAAAACTACTTTGTCCAGTTTATTTTATTGTTGGCATTTTTTCTTTCAATTCGATAAAAATTGTTTTGTTTTTTAAGAGGCTGAATACATAGGGTGAGGTTTCTAATAATGTAATGAACAATATTATTGATTTAGATTTTTATTTTATTATTATTTTTTTTTTTTTTGGTAGTAAATAACTTTATAATGTCATTGCGGAATATTGATCTAGTTGGGGATGGCGATAAAAAAACGAAACATACGATCAAGAAAATTAGAAAATTAAATATTGCTATACGAATTGTTGGACTTGATGTAGATTGCACATTTGCACATATATAATATATTATTTTCTATCCCACACCTAATTACTAAGTACACATTACACACCTATATACCTACATGGCTACATATACAACTTGGACGAGTGGCGTCAGTGGCCCGGTGTGCGAATATTATAAGTATGTATATATGATATGATATACCTATCATATTATATATAGTATCATATATATACATAGAGTATGCTGATGATAATAATATTATGTGGCACGCCGGGCGAATACTGATGTATTGTATAGAGTTGGGTGATTTACAGGCGTGAAAAATCGGCACGAAATTTACTTGTTTATACAATGTCAATACCAAGGCACTGCGATATTAAGGTCAGCCGGTCACACACCTATTTATATATACACACATTTTATTATTATTATTATTATTATTATTATTATTATTAGGAGGTAGATTATTATTATTATTGTTATTGTAAAGCGATGTATATGGCTAGTATGGTAGGTACACACGGCGCACACAAGTTTACGTATTATGCCGTACTCGTATATTATGATCGTAAGGTAGCCGCAACCAGGCAGGAATACGGTAATACGGTATACGGTATACCTACGCTGTACGTTGACAGACGCGTAGGTATACGCGTTTACAATAATAATATATTAGTACGACCGGACACGCGGTATGCGTACATATGGTACCTACATACAGTTTAATTTGATAAGTCAGTAAGTGGTAACCGTGTATGGTATAAATAGGTGCGATTACAACTGGGTGCAGCGGTATTTTTGAGACCAGCAGTATTATACGAGTACCTGTGTTATATAAATTTAACGGTCGTAAAGTACGAGTCATCACTATTACAACGTTTTCGAATACGTACCAGGGCAGTGTCCGAGGGAACGTCTTTTTTCCAACCCCTCTCTTTCTTTTTTTCGATAAGCATTTTCGGCTGGCAATCGCATCTTCAACATCTATCTGTGTGGAATTCACCTAAGTCGTGTTATACGAGAAACGGATGTGCGTATATTAATGTGCTTCAAATAAATAATCCTCCGACATCGATACTATATAAGGCAATAGCCGTAGGTATCCATTTTTACGGATCTTGTCTGTAAAGCAGAGATTATAATATTCACTGCGTATTGATTTTAAACAAAAACTATAGTGTAGTGAATTTTTTAATAATTCTTTTTCAGCGATTGTAGGTCAAAAGTTTAGGGGTATTATATTTAATTACATATATAATATATACACATATATATATATTAAATATTTTACATCAACTATTAAAATGTATTTAAGTTTACTACCTTCGTTCATTAAAAAAATTTATAATTTTAAACCTATAAAAGTAGTTTTGTCTGCACTTCACCAATACTTTATTTAAGCCCAAACATTTTCGTTCATAGAATATTGATTCTAAACTTAATGTTTATTCATAATGTTATAACTTTAAGTTGATTATTTTTACGACTTAAGTTTACAATTATATTTTATTAATAATTGTTTTATATTTTATGTATTCATAGGATAAAGACGTACAGACTAGGTTAGAAATGAAACATCGCAAAGAAGAAGACGATTTGTACAGGAAGTTCGCGAAGCAACGGGAAGCCGAAGACAATCGTATAAAGGAAGAGATAAACGTGAGAATAATAATTATTATAAACATTTTTAATTCGTTTTAACTCAAATTTAGAATTTGTCAAAGTGAAAAAAAATATTCTTATTTAAATGCATGTTTTCTTAACACTTTGGTATTATGATGTGTAGAACGAATGGGAAAAAGAATTGGAAAGGCTAACCATCCGCTTTGAGAAGGAACTTCAAACGAAAAGAAAACGGCCGGATGAACAAAAAGTTCTCACGTTAAAGTTACAACAAGAACGAGACAATCTTGAAAAGAATATGACACTAAGGAGGGACAAAAAGAAAGAGTCCTTAACTAAAAAACTCTTGGAACATGAGAGGTAAGAGCCATTTGTGGATAAAATACCTATATACCTACTTGATAGTATATAATACAATTTATTACATATTTTACGGAATATCTTTAAAAAAATATTATTCTTTTAAAGTGTGTTACACAATACTACAAATTTATTTTAATAGGTAGTAATTATTTAAATTCAAATTTTGTGTAGCCGCGAGTATGACTACATATCATATTATATTATACGTAAATAACAATTAACACCAAAATATAATATAGTAATATATTGCATAAAACAAAACTTACCTCTTGAAATTAGAGGCCAGCAGTGGCAACGATGCTACAGGCCTAAAAAAATAAATCTGTATGTATCAGTGTAATCAGCTTATGTATATACCATAGCATAGCCTACATGGTGATAGTACATCATAGCCTCTCGTAAGATTTAATAAGAATAGAGTTATATTCTTTTCATGGCACGTTCAACAATTACTGAATTAGTACCATATTTATTGTCTATTTTTAACAAGTGTATGATCGAGGATTCCAATTGTACTTAATACGTTAAGGCTGTTAAGTGTCTTTTAAAAAGAGGAAAGCAAACAATATCATAGTATCATAGGAACTCATTAAGTTGAAGTTTTCTACTTCGAAGTCCAAAAATATACATAAATTATGTTGATTACATAAGCGCAATTAGCTTATGTTTTTAATGCAAAAATGTATTATAATAATAAAAACTCCAATAAAAATCATACCTGTAGGAACAAAAATGTTATTTATGTTACGTTCAAAACCGCAAACCATTGGGATAGGATGGACGTTGTATAAAAAGTAAAATGACCTACTATATAACACGATATTCCTCATGAAGCCATGACGTTTATGGCATCATAGTTACATTGTATATATTTTATACCTATGTCCTATATACATAGTTGATGTTATCAGTATTAGTGGGCAAATATAAATAATATTGTAAAATATTAAAGTTAGTGTTTAGCCAGTTTACAAATTCTTAAAATATTCGTTTTTTAATTGATTGTTAATAAAGCCGTAATTGATGGGAATGACCAGGTATTCATTTGTTTTTCCTTCTGTTATTATACTTAGCTTGGTAGCTCATGTGTATAAATACAGGTATCATTCAGTATCAGCTAGGTATAGAAAGAAGACTAGAACTTCTAACGAAGTATAATTCGTTTCTACTTTCTGTACGGCTAAATAATTTGTTGATGAATTACATAGGTAATGCATTCCTAGTAAAAAATTATAAATGTATATATTTAAATAATATGTAAATAATAGTTGAATAAGGGAAAACATGAAGATTAACATTATTATATAGGTAATAATATTTATTATATAGCACCTTCACTTTTTCTTGAAAAAAATCATAATTTATTGAAAGATGCATTCTTAAAGGATAAAGGGGTTGCAATTCACTGTGTACATATTATTCATGTAACGAATACTTAAATACGATGGAGAATTTCAAAAGAAATGTAATAGAATAAAATCACAACTTTCTGTATGCACGGAAAGAGCCGTGAACGGGTCGCCCTGACGGATGGGTTGCAGCGGTGTGGGGGGGGATGGGTGGATTAACGGAATGTATGGTAGGTATACATACAGATATAATACGCGTATATTACATTATGATACCTGATTATAATGTGTATTATTTCCAAACCAGATTATACTGCTATACATATTATAATAGAGTGCGCACATAATAATGTAATGTATAGTAATATTCGTCGGCGGTACGAGTGCACACGGTGTACCGGCTACTACACACACACACACATCCGACGAGAACCGTCGGCAAACGCATTAAACATATATTACATATTTTATATTTATATTATATGTATATGTGTGTGTGTGTGTGTGTGTGTACAAAATGATGCCCCCTATGGATGTAATGAAACTGAATCCCGGACGGGTTTGTTCACTTCAATGGAATGCAGCTCGGCGAGGAGCCTCGTCGTCGGGCGGTATCGCCGCGCGTTTCGTGAATATTATGCACCGCGACGTCGTCGTCGGACGCCGCGGGTTTAAAAGCACCGCAGCAGTTTCCACCACCGCGGCCGTGTCTGCAATATCGATCGCGTAATTTTCATTTTCGTTCTCTCTGCATGGTTCTCGATCGGTGATTGCCGATTCGTGCCGTAGATATAACGCGAGGTATAGTCGGTCTCGTATGTATTATACCGCGGTATCGTATATGTAGTGATGATTGCGGTATTCGTAGGCGTACTTACGACCTACCATCATATTATATTATACAAAACAATAATAACATTTCAGCTACGCCCCCCTTCACCCCGGTGGCTCAGGAAAGCTCGGACCCGCGTACGGACGGAACGATTTATAGTTGCAGCCGTAGGTACTCGTATATACGTATATAGCCGTAATATATGGGCATATGTTTACGGCGGTTTACCGGCATCGCGTCGTATATCCGTAGGTATGACTGAATAATAATATTATTAAATCACGTACGCGGGAGAAATTCTGAAGACATGCGAATATCCCCCGAGGTTCGCGGTTAAGCTAACGAAAACACGAGGTGTCAGCTGGTATATAAGAGTATAGTGAGTAGTGACTATATTGTGAGTCATGCGTTATTGCTGTCGAGAGTTTCTAAATACTATCGATTATCGTTTATCATTAATGTCGAGTTTGCGTTTTCGACTTAACGATTTTTAATATTGTTTAGCTATTAATGATAGAGAATCTGGTTTTTAATGTTTGAAAGACATTACAAAAATAAATAAAATATCAACTATCATAAAAATATGTACCAAATGTAATTCTGTAATATTATGATCGTTTTTGTTTTCTCGTGTCTTAACTGAATCGGTAAGATAATAATTTTTCATGCAAACAATTACGTTAAAACAATTTATTCGCAAATAATTAAACTTTAATTAATATAATATATTCTGTTAGAATATGTATAATATTTAAGCTGAAGTTCACACACTTCATTAATTAAGTGAACTCGGATAAAAATTAGCATGTACATTTCTAATACAAGAAATATTTTAATTATATAATTGTAAATTATAGGTGGGATATAAAATTTACATATTAAGTCTTGTGTGTTCGACTTGATCGTGTATATATGAACTACTTTCGATTTTAAATCGTGGACACAAAATCCACTTTCGTCGATCAAAATTATGAAAACTGGTTGATTATTTGTATTTTGTGAAAAATGTATATGTTCATGCATCTTATATTATCTGTATAAACAGGCAATAATTCTTTCTCTTATTTAATTTATAATTTTTATCAAGCTTCAAATTATTTGGATTATTTCCCTCAAATACTACTTGGAACAATTATATATTTTTTCGATCAATAGATAATAATTTAAATCTATACGGTCAACGCGTACTTGTACACCACTATTCTAAATATACCATGAATACCCTTTACCTATACCTACTTCAATTTTCAATATAGGCACTCAAACATATTACATGAGATTTCACTTTTAAAAAAAAATTACGCACGAACTGTGTGATATATCATATATAAGAATCGGAACGAATGTTAGGATCGTGCGATACCGTCCTCAGTCTGTCGTGGTTCTATATATTATTTTAATGTAATATAATATTCGAAAATTTCTAGAAAATTCCTGTAATTCAGAGAAATCGAACAATCGCTAAATATATATACCCCGTTTTTTTTTATATTATTATTATTATTCTACGCTGTACTGGTATATTTAGGGAAAAAGAATATTAGCGATAATAAAATAATAATAATTAATAACCGCGTCAATATTGGTTTTCGTGCACGAAATTATGACGCTGGCTAAACCGGCGGAGAAGGTAAAAAAACGAGATCGACGATAACCATGACACTCTATATAGATATTATAAGTAAGTGCACACACACATACATAAATATACTTATATATAAATAATACTTAAAATATATAAGTATATATATGTGGGTGTATATATATATATATATAAATTGTATACCTACCTAATATAATTCACGAGCGAGTTGAGCAAGGGGAAAGTCATTGTCATCGTTCGAGTCGGGAAAAAAGGGTTGACTTTTCTCCAGTGGTGTAATTATAGATTACAATGTACAATGTACATGTATCTATATAAATAAAAATTAAATGATGTTCATCAGTAACCGATTTCGCTTATTATTATTTATTTTTAATGTTCGTAATAGTCCGAATAACGTTTTTACGGAAAGGAAAATTGGAAAATAATTCTAATTAATTATTATACATTTAATCACATTAGGGATGGATATTATTTCCCACATTTTTTTAATAATTCTACAGATCCTGATATTACTGTATTTCAAATTACATGTATGTCTGATAATATAATATATTATTATACGTATCATTCTGGGGAGCACAAACTAAGATAGTACTATCTTAGTTCATAGTGGACAGTGGATTCCAATATTGTAATTTTACATTAACAAAAAATTGTGGCTCCTCCCTCCCCAGATCTTTGCTCTGGATCCATTCCTGGCAGTCATAGTCATAAAATCAATTTTATATTTTATATTAATTCATTCAGTTCCTAAAGTTCCTTATCTATAGACTATAATCATCCTTTCACCTTTTTCAGATTTTTGGAAGGTACCTTCCTCAAATTAAGATAAATAGTTGCAAAATATAATAAAATGATAATTCAATAAAAAAAAGGCATTAGGTTTATATATATACTGATAGAATAGAGTGGTCTTTTGTGAGGAGGGGGTTTGAAGATTATGATGTTCAGTCAGAAGATGTAACAAACATAAAAAAAAAAATGTTTTCTCACACATATTTAATACGTCATTATCTTAATTGAATCGATTCACATGCTGTATACTAAAATGTTTGGACAAATAAAATCACGTGGACTTTTACATTATACCTCAAAATCGTATTGAGATATTTTAAATCTATGCAAATGTATCTATTATTAACATGTTATGGCACCAGGGGAGTGTCATACTGTAACGAGCCGTTAATGCGACACCCCACCCACACCCCGCCCCACCCTAAAAATATTTTCTAATTGCACCACTAGCTGGTAAGTACATAGCTACATATATATACACCATACGGTTTCCGCATGTGTTCCAATCCAGTGACGGAACACATTTGATCGACCCGAACGGTAAACACCGGCACGTAGCGGTAAACGCACCGCACAGTGTATTTTTTGCGCACCGGACCTTGACTATCTCCTCTCTATCTATTGGAATATTTTTTTTTAATATTACTTTTTTTCTAAACATCGACCTTAGATATTATGGTTTATACACAATTCGTGTGAATAAGCGTTCGCCGTAAGACAACAAATGTATATAATAATATAAATAGACGAACACGATATACCTAGCTGGTATAATAATAATGTGTATACACATATGTATTATATACCATATATGGTTCAGGCATTAGTAAGTATCACCGCTGGTATTATAATGATGTTGATACTATTTTGGATTTAACTATAGGTATTTTTCAATAAACATAGTTACTTAAAGTTAAGTACCCATTTATACAAACAAACTTATAAGAGCGATGTGATCAAAATTCACGAGCTTTTCAATGGTGGTAATTATTATTTATAGTTGATAAAAGCTGTTGCCTCTAAGGATATATCATTTAATAACAATTATACTATTTTTATTGAAAGTTGTCGAGAAGTATGAACATAAAAAATAACTGTTCATAAACTATATGTGTTAGATAAGAATCACTATTGTGATTAATTGAATCGACCATTGTTGTAATGTGTGGACTCGATTACGATTTTAAAAACAGTGCCATTAATATTCGTACCTATGTATTTTTATAAATAATTGAACAGAACAGTCCTGTATTTTAGGACACGATGGGTGCAGACTCAGACGATTGAAAGTTGTGAATAAAAATGTTTGTCACACACAATGGTCACAGTCTCACAGACATGATTTCTATTATATGATAAATTATAAATATTATCTCGTTTATTCCCGGCCATCGCATGTATAAAACGGAGTTTAAAACATCTACTAAACATCTCTATTTACCGGACATCCGTGATAATATTACATAATACATAGAACATTAGTACAATATTATTATATTTTGTATACTTTTTGTCATGAATATTTTTAAAATGCACAAAAATATTGTAATCAGGTATATCAGTGTATTATTTACACTGTCATCTATATTTTTGTTCTCATCTTTGTGTTTCGACGTTATATTTCCATATTAATTCATCGCGTTACACCACGTTACAGTTGAAATCCATAAACTTAAATCTTGTGTCGTGACAAACGAATTTATCTACGACTGAGGGTAAAAGAAAGAATGATACATTTTTTTTTACTTGAAGCAAACAGGAACGTCAATTAGTTTCGGATCAGTTAGAATGGCAATACGCGCAGTCAGAGGAAAAGTTCTGAATTAAAAATAAAAAACTTCTAGTCTTGGCCTAAATAACATAATTGCATTCAATTAAAACATTAGTATATAATAGAACGCGTGAAGCTGTTGCTAATAGAAAATGCATTGAAAATTCCCACAAAATAAAAACTATAAAACAGTGGGCATGTATATAGGTACCTTCTGTATAATAAATAAAAACATAAGCTGCTATAGTATATATATAATTGGTTGTACAAAACTATTTATTTAATTCCATGCTCGATTAAAATTATATAAATTATAAACCATAATAGGGGTTAAAACATTGATTTTTAATAATGTTTAAATTAATTTTTTTTGATATACAATTCGCCTTATAACCGCTATTATACTGTTGCTTGATAATTCCGGTACAATTCTTTTCATATTACAGAATAGATTTAAAATCTTCGTAAATGCATTACGAACGATGCAATCGCGTATATGAACCCAGCCAATAAATAGCTAGTATTATAGCTATATGTATGTATTATATCACTATTCTAGTATTACGTAAATGTCTTTAAATTATTAAGATCGTCGGTGATGAGTTTTGATTTTTGGGTACTTCATTCTTTAAATGCATCACATATTTATTGTCGTATTGACGAAGTTGAAGTGATCAGATGATAATTGAGATATAATTTACAGAAAAAAAAACATTTAACGATTTCGACAAAACTTAATCAAAATACGTACTGTATACTAACTGCAATTTACACTAGTCATATACGCAATACGTATGCATAATATTATACATAGTTTGGCTATCGATGATCCTTCATCGACCATAATATATAATACCATAAAACAACAATTCCACGATACCATGATGGGTATATAGTATTATACAATACGAAATGCGTGCGATGCATTGGAGTATTGGTCGACGAGATCAACTCGTATATACTTACGTATAATAATATTAAATAAACACAGTTTTATCGGTGACAAGAACCATGCCGATTGAGTGGAATAACTGCTGCAATGTTACATGTGCCAACGATGTATCGACTTTGTGTATTAACGTTTTGCGTTGGCGATTTAAAACATTTAATGTAAATTCGAAATCATTGGGCATAAAGATATCTATACTGCTGGTATACGTAATACACTAAAAAGCGTATGTTATCAGTTATTATGTATTGGCTGTATCCCCTGACGTCCGAAAACCTGAGCTAACCAGTTGTCTCCAAAATAATATATGCTACCGGTCAGGACGTCGATGCCAAAATTATTATCATTGTATTTATTGTGTATATAATATGTGACTAAATATATTATTAAATTATTGACTACTTATTGGGTTGTATTATTACGAGACGGAAACGGGTCGCGTTAGTTTTGCAATCGACTAATACGATCATTAACAGCTAGTATACACATGGGTACATACAAATATAATAAAACCTCCTTCCATGTGTAAGTATATATATACAACTTATAACTACAACATAAGTAAATATATGTGTTTTTCAATATTTATCGATTGTATGTTCGACGATTTCGTTTCGACATTATAGTCTAGTACATGTTATGCAAAAAGCTTTTTTTTTGTTGTTTTTAGTGACCACACAGCGACTCGTTTATAATAACTGCAACTCCCCAATACGCAACGTCATAATAATATGTTAAATTACATTATTGTTTGCTGCGCTGTTGCAGTGATTTATACCACAATATTACATATTATAGAGTTTTTTTATTATATAGTTAAGTTTTTGAGCGTGATCACAATATGTAGGTACGTTTAATTTCATTAAAATTCAGATTTTTGGAATATTCAATAAGTAGGCGCCTATACTATACTTTAGCAATACAGGAAGCGTTTGTATAGTCTTGTTTCTGTTCCGGCCTTTGAGTCCACGCATATACCCGCAGAGAGCAAAGTCGAACGGACGATTTGCAGAAAAAAACATAAAATCTCGCCATCATTCCCACGAGTTATTGCTACTCATCGTAACCATATACGTATACGCATAGGTATATCGTCTCGGGAAAACGAACGATAGATTTAAACGAACAAAAATTCAAACACTTCACGATTTCGAGGCTATTACCTGCATTGCAGACTTCAGACACTATCATAATTTTGCGTTTTACCTATTATAGCGGCAGTGCAAGTACCCACACACACGTCCCGTATAATATGTACAAACTTTTAACCTAATATTATTTTCTACGGATTGTATATGTTTGGATGCTGTGGAGATAAATGCACCATTATCGGACGATAATATTATACACATCTGTGTGTATGCAATATATATAGTGGTACAGGTACATCTACTTTATAACATAATATTATGTATTGGCACCGACCGACTTGCGTGCGTGCGTGTCACGCCTCTTGGCAAATAGGCTAAAGTCGCGCGCGCGCATTCCGCCGCGCTTATACATACGCGTACTTTGTATATATATATATATATATATATATATATTATTGTGTTAAATATATACGCCGCCGCGTACGTGCGTGTGCGCACTTTCTACGGGTCGGATGATCGTTTATTTTCCCATTACGATATTATATTATAATACACATAATATCATCGTCTTTGTCATTGTTTTCGCGCACCGCGAAGTACCTGCACACACGTATTATGTACCTACACCCGTGTGTATGTGTACGCGGCGTTCGTCGCCGTCGCGAATCCCCCGCGGTCAGTCTCGTGCGGTGGAAAATCGTTTTTTAATCCTCCGAAATCGAGTAATAGCAAAAAAAAAAAACGAAAAGATTTTTAAAACCGAAACTGCTCGTAGCACACAATAATACCTAGCACACTCGTTTTGGTCGTTTTATATAGTCGAACACGCATCGCGGTCGGTGCGCACAGAGTGTGTAAAAACACGCGTGGGAAACGGCCGTATATATCGGTTCGCATTGATACAACAGGTTTTTATATATATATATATGTATAATATACACACGAGTATGTATATATCGCAATACAAATATTACGTATGCACGGAATCACATACAATATTAAATATAATAAATAACGTAAATAACTATAAACGGTATCGCGAACCCGTGAAACATATATACACGTTACAGAGGATCAGCGCTGTGTAAATATATAGGCAGACGCTGTGCATGATATTATGATCGATGTTTGAAGGAATTTTTTGAAGTTTGCACACGGCGAGGGTGGCCGCCTTAACAGCGCTCGTAGTCTTGTTACTTCAATCGAAATGGGAAAAAATCCCGTTTTATTGGATTTTGAACGAATACTTTTGTTTCGATCGATGTAATCCTGCAGCGTACCAAATTCGCGATTAATGTTTAAATTCGTGGTTTATAATGACTCGGGTATTATCACTTATTTTCAACACAATTGTTTCAATAGTTGCAATTTATACGTCGACGTTTTCTTAAAACTGTTGAAAATTCTTTGTTTACCATATAGTTGTTATTTCAGGTTTTTCGACCTTTTCGTAGTATAATTAATCGTAACTTTTTATCCCGGAATTCAACCACCAAATGTTGGCTCACACATGTCCAGCTCACAATAATTGAAAATGTTTTTGTTTAAATATTTTAAAATGGGCATTGGTTAAATACAATAAA
The DNA here is from genome assembly GCF_001856785.1 of Myzus persicae. Taxonomy (NCBI): domain Eukaryota; kingdom Metazoa; phylum Arthropoda; class Insecta; order Hemiptera; family Aphididae; genus Myzus; species Myzus persicae. Next base: position 201,584 of record NW_019103937.1, read on the forward strand.
ATAGTTATTACTTATTATGATTAAATTATAAGTCGCCACTGTTGCCTGTTCTTTAGTAGGCACACATACAAATTGTGTACGTACTAACAACATGACGAAAAAACAGACTTTGGAAAACTGACTCTTTTGCAATTATTTAAAGTCTTGTTTGTATTATTATTCTTATTTATCTTGTATACCACAATTAATGTTGAGTCCTCAAATTGTATGCCCTGGATTTTTAAACCTAAACGATTAAATGTGATATAGCACGAAACACGCATACATAAAAAATGTTTGTTTGACTTTCTGACCGTCTGACTGTCTGTTTATCTGTTTTCCGGGAAAGTCTTCAAAACCGGCGATCCGATTTTGACGGAAATTTCACTGTGCTATTGTAGGTCACGAACTCATAATATATCATACAACTTAAAAACGAAAAACGATAGATAGATATAGATTGATTTTGACCCGAACGGAGTGGGATGATGCAGAATACAGTCTTATTATATATAATATATAAAATCTGCTTGGACAATACAGCCCTTGAGTCAAAGTGAACATACGTTTTCTATGTTTTAAATAATAATAGTAGTTTGTGTAGTTTTAAATGTCTAATGTTTCTGTAGTTTGAACTCTCTGGTTTACGTTGTGTCGTTGTCGGTTATTGTAAATAAAAAATAGTGGAGGACGATGTATGTATACAGGATTTAATGTCGTGTAAAAAATTTAACGGGATATAATATAGGTGTAGTCAAAAAAAAAAAATGCCTGTGCGGCGACATCTGTATCTCCATCTCGATAGTAATAGTATATATATATATATATATATATATATACTTTGCCATTAATTTAACACCGCAGTGTATACCTATATATAATATATTATACACTGGTGTAGTCGTGTCTACAATATATGATAGTATCTCATAATATCCGATAAATATCCTATAGACAATAATACAATACGCGTCCAACACAATAATATTATAATGATGTGAATATTGAATATTGAATAGCAAGGCGATAATTTAGTAACAATAATAATTAATAACAATAATAATAATAATAAAATATATTATATATATATAGATACGTAGGCCTTATAGGTATGTAGTACACTTTTGTAGTGCTATTCATCGACATAAACGATGATATTATGCCTATATAGGTACGACCCGCGCGCGGTTGCAAGTCGCCTAGAACCAATTGTTGCTTTTGGAGGCCAACGCGTGCGTACGACGTAACTATTATATAGTTCTTTACAATAATGTGGTTATACATACGTCATATAGCTGTGTTATGGGTAGGACGCTGTTTGATTAATCGATGTCACATCGCCGTATTACACAGTACCTACGGTTTCAAATCGAATTAGAATGTTAACATCGAATATATACACGTAGTACGATTTTATAGGCACAGATTGCAATCGAAATATAATGACAGAACACGGCAATTATATGTGATTTTTTATTTTTCATTAATAACAACGTGTTGATATCATTGGAGCTGTCGGAAGACTGTTATATTGCAGATATGGAATGTCGGAGATCCCGCGATCGCAAGACTATTACTAGGTACATAATAATATGACGCTAGAGCAGAAATTATCGGCAGGGTAGGAAGAAAATCATATGAATATACTAATCATCCGAGCGTTAATCGTTGTACTCGTACGTGCTGTCCCGACGACTTGTCCGGGAAGGGGTGACAATTTTTTTTTTTAATTATCATACAGTCATTTTTCTCGTTCGTCTCTGAAACGATATATTTTACGCAGCATTATTTACAATATACCAGCTGTGTATTTTACATTTATTTATTTATTTATATTATTTCTCAATCTATATCGAATAATTACTATATGTATGATATGAACGGTTTAGGCACAGAACAGATTTAATCTATTCTGTGGTTATTACGTATACGTTACCACACGCCACCGTTATTACAACAATAGCCAATAATAGGTATATACTAATCTACCGATTCATATACGGCGACCTCAAACCGTTCGATTAACAGACCTGGCTGGGGGCGTAGTCGCAGGCGAGGACCAACGGCGGACTTCGGTTTTTCACTTCCGGTCGCTATAGTTTTGGCGACTATATTTCCGCGGAATTTTCGGCGTTTCGCCGTGCATGTTTCCGGTAATCGCGTGATTCCGCGTCGATCGGAACCGCCATAGCCCGCAGAGAACCGCTGACGTTTTTCCCGACCATTCCTCTACTACCACGCCGTTACCTACCACATCTGTCGCAGTCCGCATAGACGCACAGTGGCGTGATCAGCTTTGTCGGAAGGGTACGGGGTGTGCATTTCGCACTATTCTCAGACCGCGCAGTTGAAGTATATAGCAGTAGATATCCTTCCATCGCTTCGTCATGACACAAATGAGCAAAAGGCTGATATGAGACCCTCATCCTCCCCGCGCAGAGCACGCCCCTGCAGAAGACTTAACGGACTACGGAGCAGTTGTGATCGTCGTCCCTACAGCGGCGTGGGCTGGACCACATCAACACTCAATAAGACCACGCTCCTAGTATACAATTTGTTTTTTTACTTTCTAACTAATTGTTAAATAATCATTTATTTTTAAACATTACGCCATTAATCGTCAATATTAATTATTCTACATTTGGTAGGCACATATAGCAGACCATTCGTTCATTAAAATGTCGCCATTTTTTTTTTTAATTTGACACGGCTCTTATGATCGATACGACAATCGAAATGCAAAGTAAAAAGTCGTAGGACAACTAGATTTTTAGTCAAAAATGTATAGTGTTACAAATACTTCTGACCATATCTATGTGACGTAGGTACAATATCATATAATATATTAACACATTTAAAAAACACTAAAATGGACTTGGAAAATTAGTGTAGCCCGCAGTTTAACACATCACTCTGCTCACGTCGCACACTACCTATTAACTGCATGTCACATCGAAAGCCATTTACAGCTTATGTACAGACATAGTATACGCGTATAGATTTTTATTCGATGTGGCGTGACACTGCAGTGACAATGATGCGCACGTGAAATAAATCGCCACAGCATCGTCGTTACACAATAGACGTAACCTATTACGTTGAATCGGTTCGCCGTCGGGTTGACGGTCTGTGGGGATTAAAATATTTCGCTAGACGGTCGCCAACGACATAAAGCGAAACTAGATAGGAAAAAAAACTAGTTTTCTAACAGATCTGCTAAGATACGGCCTAGGCATATACGTAACGACATCTAGCGCGCGTTCGTGTGTGTAATTATATTATATTATTATTGGGTATATGCGTATATATAATATTGTGTGCTCTGCGCATGTGTATTTTAACGGGTTTAGTTCGTTTTCGTCACGTTTTAACGGCTCATTATTAATGTATTATTTCCGACGGCGTGCCTGGTTGCAGTGCGCGTATACGAGATGGCTATTTCTGATGTCACAATTTTATCTGTTGAAAGTAAACCCATTTATCTACAATAATATGGACTACGCGGGTAAAGGCGTAAGGCTAACTTCTATACAGTGACATTACGTATAATTTATTCTGAACACTTGAAATCCTTTACGCGCATGCGCGATCCATAATATTACACTTTATGGTGTTTATAAAATAAATTATTGATGATAAAAAGTAAAAAAAAAAAAAAGGTTTAATGGCTTATTGATTTCCTCGGCTTTACGCGTTAAAAATATTTATAAATATATAGGACGAGTGTCTGTAGTTAGAATTACGATATTACACGGTTACGTTTAAATAAATAGAAATACCAACAAATATGTTTGTCATCTTGTCAAAACAATGTATAATAAGTAGTTCGACTTTGCTCGGACGAATCGTTGTCGCAACTGCAGGGTACATTTTATAACTATTTTTTAGGAGCTTTTTGAAGTATCAGCCTCTATACTTATATACATACACTTACCATAACCATATCTCGCATATTTAATGTTTTCATTCGTTTGTTGCTATATGACGTCTCGTCTATAATAATAATAATACTGTGTTCTCCGCATTAATACTAGCTGACTCGTGCTGCAAGTATAGTTTGCTTAATCTGAAATGCAGTCTCTTGATGAATCTCGGGTGAGCTGATAAGGCTTGCTAAAGAAAGAAGAAACATAACAATCTTACCAATTATAACCGGCCACCTGCAGCTTTGTGCAGGGTTTCTCTTCTAGTGGGTGTGACTAGGATCTAATAGGTTACAGGGGCTATGGAGTCCTAGAAAACCTAAGTTCAAAACAATATAGTTGTTGAAGGCGTAGCCAAAAAATATCCCTCCTCCATGATGCCTTCCATCAAAAGCGTCTCTGGAGTTTAGTAGTCGATGTCAGTTTAGTGTAGATTAAAATACAATTTGGAATACTATACGAACGGAGGACCGACTATGGCGATAATATCACTGTTATAATACGTATACAGTGTAAACGGATAATAATTATTAATAACTAAGACTGGGATTTTAATGCCCTAAAAAAACCCGAAAAATGTCCTAAAAAATGCTTTTATGATCTACAAATTTTTTTTATTTTTAATAATTTTAGTATAAATTACAATAAAAAGTTTTAAAAAAATATGCATTATAAAAATCTATTACAAATGTAAACTGTAAATACATAGTTTTAGTATAAATCTAAAAAAAAAAGTTGATGTCCGATAATTTAATACGAATTACGAGTATCTACTTATAATCTGTTATTTTTATTTAAAAACCATATTGGTGTAAAAATCTTAAAATCTTAAAATAAAATTTCAAATTCATATACACTTGGTTTCCAAAAACTCAAAAAATGCTCCAAAAACTCTTAAATGCCCTAAAAATTAAGAAAATGACCTAAAAACCAAAAAATGCCAAAAAATGCAAAATACACTTTCTTATTCTCATTCAAATGTACGTAAAACAAATTTGTGACAAGTCGAGCATTGCACAGTAAGCTTTGAAAAACAATGCAAAGTGCATCGAAATCCCAGCCCTATTAATAACTATATTGATCGTTGTCGTTTGCAGGGCTGCCACCGCGGCTCTGGTGGAGAAGCAGAGCAGCGAAATGTTGGAGCTGATCAACGAGAAGCGCAGCGAGTACATGATGGCCGAATCGCTGTATCTGGACGACTCGACGATACCGGACGAGACGGCCGAGGCGCTCAACGACAACGTGCAACCGTATCCGGGCAAGGCGCCGCTGCCGCCGTCGCCGCACGGCGTGGCCCAAGCAAAGTTCCAGCTGTACTCGGACCCGCTGGAGTTTGCGCACATCGACCAGATCGCCATTTCGGTAAGACAATAAGATACGATCGATGTTAAATAGGTATTATGTGCATCGAAGCTGCGATTGCCGAGCGATATTTTAGCGACGGGCAAAGTCAGCACAGACACTTAATAAAACATCGCGAATCCAAAGACAAGGCCATCGTAGGTAGGTATAGGTATTTTATTGACTATAAACGGATATTGGGTTCGAACCGGTCGAAGAGCCCAATACATATTTTCCAGCACTGTAGATTGTTAAGTCAACTTCAAACAGCCGTGTTTCGAACAAAATTTGAGAGCGCGTATGGGCGACCACCCGTAAGTCTATACTAGCGAGTCGTAGTTATATATAAAAGCCATGCTCTTTTTGCCCGTCAACCACTGGTCGTTTATCTTATATTCCTAATGCTATAGGCCACTCAAGTACGCTATCATAATCAAATATCACCGTCGGACATGTTTATATTTAATCGGTCAACACTCATACTGCAATCGTCATTTATACTACCTATATTATTGTGCTTAGTGGTGATGATTGTGCTGAGATGCTGAACAATAGAAAAAAAATAATAACAAAACAAATCTAATTAAACGCGATTACTGCAATTATATCATATTATCAATTCTTCTTGTTGTTGGATTAAAAATGAATTTTTATGACACACGCTATCCCTATGGTAGTATATACAATATATAATATAATATATGTACCTTTGTATATTATAGCTTAGGCTATAATTATTAATACATTTATAATTTATATGGTAACTGCTATTTGGTAAGGTATGTTTGTTTGATCGCTGTAGGTGTAGAGGTTGTGTGTAGTTCTGAACTTTAATATACCTACCCATACATATTATTATACAGTACTTAATCGTGTATACGTCAAGTAAGGACCTATTGGACCCCAATGATTTCCAGCACGATAATTAATCACGACACGTAATTGTAATCAACGTAAAAAAAGTATTTTAAGGTTAATGCTGTAAATACTAAAAATCTTTTCTCTATAAATTACAATATACTATTAACTATTGACAGTTACCTATCTGTATATAGAATACCATCATTTTAGCACTTGTTGTACGAACAATGAACATGCCATTTTAATGATTATATTACAGCTGTCGATCTATTGTCGTCGGTCAACGGCTTAAAACATGTTTGAATACTATTAGGCATACTTCGTACTTCCATAGAAGATAATCCATAGTTAGTCGGAACTATAAAATGTATACAATACTGCACAATTTAGTGCTTTGTTCGAAATTTATGCAATAACCATATTAAATTAACTCAATTTTAAAATAATGTTACGCAGGTCAGTACCTAACACCTAAGCGTAATAGTAAGAGTTATATAGGAAGTGATAAGACCTAAGTTAGTCGAAGAGCTCCAAAAAGAAACTATAAAGTAACGTTATATTAAAGTAACTACTAATAACTAATACTTTTTAACGGTCATCATTTTTTTTTTTTGTAATAGGTACCTCTTACTATGATATATTATTATTATAAACCCTATAGTAATTGAAAAATGTATGACAACGAGGTACCTGCAAAGTAGGTAATAATACCTATTTAACAGATGACGGCTTATCCGTTTCGAATATTACATGGTGATTTTTTTTAACTCGTTTGAAAAAAAGCTTGCTCGGTACGATGACTGAAGTAGATATAATATAACCTAGGTAGACCTTATTTAACACGGCAAAATGTGACTAAACACTGGTTAGGTATAGACTTTGATGATCCTTTTCAAACTATATAGTTTCCGTTATTAAAACCGTTTTTATTTTCGATTCGTTCTGGTATAGTTTACAATGACAAGAAAACATACAATAACGTTTAGCGCTACATTTATAAGTTTCTTGGGAAATATTAAAACGAACATATTTTACAGCAGTTTTGATGTGTTTATAAATCGTATTTTATCCACTAGGTATTACGATTTATGAGCATCATTTTATATTATAAGTTATAACGATTATCTGCTGTCAAAACTAACTGTGAATCCATTGTCTATATATACAGACAGTGGCGTAGACAGGAATTTTCATTGAGGGGGGATATATATATAATATATTCATTATGTCTCAGATAAATCGTAGGGTAGTACCCCCGCACTAATATTATATATTAAAAAAAAGGTTATGAGGAGAATCCACCCCCCATATCCTATCGTGTATACGAAGAATGACCATAATATGCACCTACACAATAACATAATTTTATATGAGTGTTATAAAATTTTAATAAATTCGAATATCAATAAACTGCGTAACTAAAAACTCATCTGCATTTATAGAATAGAACAAAATAAATTGTAATAAATAATGTAATATAAAGTGTAATAAACAACAATATAAATTTAATTTTTTTAACTTTAACGTGTAAGTAATATATTATACATTATATATTTATATTGTGCTCCATGATTTTCACAGGTAGCACAAGAAGACCAAAAAACCTTTACAGATTTAGTAAGGATGTTGGTGGGAAAATGCGGTTCGGACATTGAAAAAGCCAGGTACATAACATAAAATATCAATAAATTGACGAAATAGAAAAAAAAGTTAATTTATTTAGAAGCATTTAGTAGTTGTAGCACTATTGACTAATTATACACCTATATATATTTAATCAATGGTAGTCCTTAATATATATAATGTCTTGTAATAGATAATGAATAATTTTAGGTTTTGATAATATATTATTACTGGATTCGATGTATTTTATTAAATACTGCAGAATATGTCTAATTTATGCGATTTGTACACAAATGTATCTATTCTATATTTGTATTCAAACTCAGTATTAACCATTCAAATTAAACATCAAATAATATTTTACAAGTTGTGTCATAACTTTTGTTTTCTAGGACGATTTTCCGATGGATTACTGTCAAAAACTTGAATACAATGAATTTCGATGACAATCTGAGGGGTGACACGCCAATGGGCCTACTCAGAGGTATTAAACACGGAACTGAAAGTTACCACGTACTATTCAAACGATTATGCAGGTACGTTTACAAGACGATCATAACACTCTGGTCTTTACGCTTTACACGTCTTACGTTAGGTTCGATACTGTTATTGAATGTTAAATTTATTTTCGAAGACCGTCCAAAACATTTTATTGGGTCTCTTTATATTTTAGCATCAACAGTATTTAACGTTTATCTTACTTCGTAGTTGTGCTTTAAACGTAATTGACGTAACGTATCTATATAAATAATGCTCTATTACAATACCAATCAGCTCTCGTTGATATACTTTGAAACCGTGAACCTACCTAAAATTCACAACATATTGAATGCGCAGCTATGCTGGTTTACACTGCGTCGTCATCAAGGGTTACTCGAAGTCAGCCGGATACCAACCAGGTGTTCATTTCGAAGACAGTCGATTCCGAAACTCGTGGAATGCCGTCTACGTAGCCGGCGCATGGCGGTTCGTGCAATGCAATTGGGGTGCACGGCATCTAGTCAACGCCAAAGAAGTGCCCAAAGTGGGAGCCAAAGGGAAATCCGACAGTCTAAGGTTGGACAATTAAATTAATTTGACTAGCTATGTTAGGGTTTTTTACGTTTTCATCAAACAAACAACGTTACTTGTTTGACATTGCAATTTCCGGTGTGTGAGTAGGCATACGAGTTGGTACCTACCTATACTTAATAAGTAATAAGTAATAAGTAATAACTCGCATAACAGTTTTAACGTGTTAACTCGCATTAACGTCTCAAGCCTTGAACCGTGAAATAATTTCCAAGTCAGTAGACTGTACTATACCGGCTTTCAATCCTGTAAATTAAATATGGAGCATATATAATACATGTATTGCGAAAACGATTTTTATTATAACCTTTAAGTTATAATTAATGATTTTAAAACACCTAAATTGAGAAGATTCATACTCACCATTACTGCTCATTCATGTCGATATTATTATATTTGAATTAAGGTGTAAAATGTTTTATTTAAATCATAACTGTAGTTATTATTTATTCAAACTTTTTTTACTATAAACCTACTTTAAAAAAAAATAAAATGCCTATTATTATTTATAGTATACATATTTTTGTTTAATTTTTTCGATTGTATACAATATAATATATTAATGATTAATATTTAATACCAATACGGTACTTTGTAGGTATGAATACGACGACCATTACTTCCTAACGGATCCACGCGAGTTCATCTATGAGTTTTTCCCACTGCAACCCGAATGGCAGTTACTCAAAAACCCTATCACTCAACGAGATTTTGAGGATTTACCATTCGTCCGGTCTCTGTTCTTTAGATACGGCCTCTACTTCCCAGATTCCAACACAAAAGCTGTCATGTATACGGACGCAACAGGTAATATATTATATATATATATATTATGACTTGATTACTTATGAATATAATTTGGAATATGATAATTAATGACAATGTAGGTGATGTATGGGTACTATACCTATTGCTTATTATAAATTAATAAATTACAAACTAATGAGAAAGTAACTTTACTTGCTCAAGTTCAATTGGCTGAAAAAATTTAATTAAAATTTATTATTACTGAATGTTCAATGTAAGATCACGAAACAAATAATAGAAAATGCGTTTTATTATATATTAAATTACATTAATATTTATGAACAATTTTGACAATGTTGACAATATTTTTTATTTAAAAGGAACCGACTTTCCTGAGTAACTTCTATGTAGTAAAAAATAACTCATTGAGTCGTTTAGTTAGAACATCTGGAAATATACAGTAAAATAAAAGTTATGAAATAAAATTCCCAACATAACTTTAATGACAAATGGTTACTTTAAGCTATATATTGGTAGTTTAGTGTAATGACATTGTGCATTCTATATAACAAAGTATTTATGATAAGACCTATACCTGAAATATTATAAATTATGCAAATCGATGTCGTCTCGCAACACGCTACACTAAATCCAGTCGAATGCCACGCAATTATAAAATGACTTTCGTCAATCCAGCGATTTCTACAATAAAAAGCGTGGCAAATCGACAAAAGAATATATATATACATATTATAAGACCACCAAAAGTGGATTTCTATAACGGCAGCTTATATATATAATATACCTACGATACAGTATTTTTTGCGTGGCATAGATTTGCAGTATTCCATCGATTTATGTACCGGAAAGGCGGAAACATTAATTTGTAAACCAACTAAACTCGCGCGTCTAATATATTTGGTTCTTTTCAAATATTTTTGTTGTATTTTCAATACAACCCACGTGTGGACGATTTAAAATTAATTCCTTTTTTTCGACAATACGTTGGCGTGCCATAAATTAAAATACAAATTACGCATATTTTTAAGGTGTTATGTGATAAAAGAGATAAAAAAATCTCATGGTGTTATATACAGATTTATTTGGACCCAAACTCACCAAGCACATTTTATAATATGACGATATATTATTTTATGCATTATATTAATAATAATAATAATAATAATAATAATAATAATAATAATACCTAATAATAATATCGTTATTGGTATCGTCGAGCACTTGCGGTGGTCAATTAGTGCGCCGAGGATCGAGATAATTATTTGGCGAGTCAAGTTCTAATAACTAAGTAAAGTAATAATGATATTCTATCCGGTGCACCGGTTTTGTAATGATGGCACGGACTTCTTCCGGCGTATGCGATATTGCGATGTCCTTAATAATTATAATCGCGTTACATTTGCCTCCGTGCAAAACCAGGAGGGCGTGAAAATATTATTCAAAACTTTCGCTCGTGGTGCACCCGATATTCATAAATGTACGATTCCAGGAGCCGCTACGGTGAGAATAGCGATACCGACCAACATGCAATCCAACCTGATATTCCACTACAATTTGAAATTCTACGAAAGCGAAGGGGACACGTACGACGGAGTGAGCTTGAAGCGTTTCGTCATGCAGGTAGAACATAAAACGTTTTATATATATTATTTAAAAAATTTAAATATTTTAAAGAATTGATGACCAAAAGTTAAGACGATGAATATCAAATAGTGAACAATTTATTTGTATTTAAGACTTCAAGAGGGCTCAACATTGTTGCATAAAATTGTGTTGATATATTTTGTTCTATATTTTTATTTTGAAAATCTGAGCTTGCAATTTTATTGTAATTACAATATAGGTATTAGGTGATTTAGGTCACGACTCGCAATATGTAACGACCGTGAATTTCTAAAATACGTCTGTTGTTTAATGGTATGCGAAATGCATCCTATACTCGTTTCCTTAAATATATGGATATTTAAATGAACGAGTAGAATATATCGTACGACATAATATTATGATAGTATAATGATTATTGTTCGTTTATTATCCATTTTAACGTACGTCTGTGTGTGTGTGTGTGTGTGTGTGTGTGTGTGTGTGTATGGTTCTAGTCTGTCCTGGGCAATATCGTGTCGTTCCGAGTGCACGCTCCCAACAGCGGCGCTTTCCTGTTGGACATATTCGCCAATTCGGTGACGCCCAAAGAGTATCTGACCGGAGAGCCGATGAAGTTTAAGAGCGTTTGCAAGTTCAAAATCATCTGTGAAGAATTGCAAACCGTCATGGTGCCGTTGCCGGACTGCGCCAGCGGCGAATGGGGTCCTACAAAAGCCACGCGACTCTTTGGCCTTATACCCATATCACATCAGGTACGCAGCGCAGCACCCAAATTATATTATGCTTAAGTTAAATAATTGTTTGGTAAGGGGAACAAAGTATACATTATTTAGTAAATTTGCATATTATGCTTATCTATGTGGCGTGCTATGGCTTAATATAGGTATATTTTTTTCTAATTTTATAAAACGACCATGTATTTATATTTTTCCTGAATTTCCAAATCAGAAGCATAATAATGCTTTTCATATAATGCCAGATATTGAATAAATATTATTTTTTCATAATAACCATCGTATTATTCTAAGGTTTTTACGAGCGAAATAAAATGATGGCTACGTCGCAAATCTTTTGATTCACTATCTACTATATAGGTACACAGATAATTTAAATGCTTACTTACAAAATGCTAATATTCGACATGCATTCAGAAAAGGGTTCTGTTTACAATTAAGAAATTTAAAATCAATACATATCTAGGTGTTTTGTATAGATAGTATATAGGATGTTCTTAAAACATGTAAAACGTCTAAAAATCTATTAAAAACTTAATTTTTTATTGTTTTAACTATGGTGTTCATGTATCATTATAATTTATACTCCTCATATCTATTGTAATATCATGGGCCTATTATCCTATAAGAAAGTACACGAAGTTAAATTACTTAAAAGTGACACCTTCGAATTTCAATTTAGATACATCTACATTTTCAAAAAAGTCTGTAACAAAGTACATGCCGCTACATGTATCGTTATTCCTCTGTACTCTTTAAATGGTATAAAAAATCTAAATAATTGAAAATTGTACCCTTAAGACGCATACTACAAAAAGTGTTGCTCAAATAATTTTAGGTAACCTACCCTTCATAATATTGCTATACCGACCTATAAAATGTCCTATTTTTCTGCTATCAATACCCACCGAGCCATATTTAAGGTGTTGCCTAAGCAACACTCGGGCCCTATATATATTACACTGACTTCTCGAATAATCAACACACAACTGCTTTAAAATAGTTCCTATGCTTGTCTTATGAAAATGCGTTTATTTGTGTCATGCATAATCTCATCGCCGTCTCTGCCCAGGATCCACTGGTGTTCGCCGGCCGGGAGCTGGAAATCCAGTTCCGAATGTCGAAGCCGCTGACGGATTTCATGGCCACGTTGCACAAAAACGGCGTGGAGGAGAAACGGCTGTCCAAGTACATATCGCACACGATCGTGGACGATTTCATCACGTTCCTGATCGGGTTCCCGGAAGAGGGCCAGTACGGTCTGGACGTGTACACGCGCGAGATATCGTCACACAAGTCGGACGAGAACGGCCACCACAACCATCACCAGCACCAGCACCGGCTCGCCAACGGTAACGGCATCCACGGCGAAAAACACCTGCTCACCCACTGTTGCAAATACTTGATAAACAGCTCGAAACGAAATTAATATTACATATTGATAACACGCTACATAATAATATATATATAAATATAAATATCGTCGTTTCTATATACATAAGCATAATAGTATATACGGATAATGTATTTCAGTATACAATTGTTTATTCGTATATGTATTTAGTAATATAATGTACATACATATATATATATATATATATATATATATTTATGATACAGTTTGATGTACATATAACTATGTATATAGTACATTATAATATATATATATATATATGGGATATACAATAATATACATATATACGCATATAGGGTACAAAATATATTTAACGAATTTTAAAATTAAAATTGTTTGTTGTAAAACGTTGTCTATAATATTATGTATTATATTTATATTGTACACCTATGCATGCCGTATACATATTTTTAACGCTGGACATAAAAAAAAACGTAACATAATAATATATGCGATTCTAGCCAACTATGTAATTGTATTAATGTTAAATACTGAAAATATATAAATATATATATATATGTATATATATTTATTATACATAGATACTTAATGATTATTGTTGAGTTATAATAATAACAAGTTTAAAAACAAATCAAGTACCTACCACTATGCAAGGTTTTTTTATTTTTCTAAACCAGGTTTTTGAATGGCACAGTGTACATTTTTAATTATTCAAAATTGTATTCATATTCCGAAACAAACTTTGAGTGTTTTAGTCCATCAAAATCAAATTTTAGACAACTAGTTCATTAGTTCTAAGTATTTAAAGTTTAGATTAATGAAGTACAGTGGACAATATTTTGAGGGGTATAGGTAAGAGGTAACCAACCACTCTATTCCGCTCATCAAACTTTAAGCGAGTCAACTAAAGAAACCTAACTAAAGAACTACTCGTCCGAAATTTGAATTTTATTCGTAATATGAAATAAAAAATTTACTGTGTCCCGTTAAAAAAGTAAAAACTTATGAAATTATAACGATAAAAAATACAAAAAAAATATTTTTTTTTCAGAAATGTTGTTTTAAAATGATTGATCTATATAAAAAGAATATTTTTAAATAAGTTAACATTTTTCAAACTAATGAACGTAGGTACTGGTTATAAATCACCTGGTATAATATAAATTACAAATGTTTGAGAAAATATATGATTGAATAATCATCTCTTAAACTAAATTAAATTAAAATAAATTATTATCAAGCTTACAGAAAGTGTTATCAATGGGTGGCCTCTTTCGACAAAACTTCACGACATGTTAACTTTTATCACATATTCTTATTGTGTCTACTATTAAGGATACAGATTGTTTATTATTTAAAAAATAAAAATAATTATTCATTGGTCATCACTCATCCTGAAATAAATCAAAAAGTGGTCTTGTCTGTTTTTTGGTCAGCAAGCGCTCGAATAAATTGAGAAAGTCATTATTAATAGATTCGTTTGACCTGGGGGCCAATTCTTGAAATTATGCGACTAATTCTCACATGCGATAAAAGTCACAGATTTTATCGAAGGTGACTAATTTTAATCGCATGCGACTTAAAATTGGTATTCTTGAACTAAATCGATAAGATTTTATCACTTGTCGTATGCGATAAAGTATTCCGAATGAACCACTGTGGTAACAACACAAAATCTAGATTTTAACCTCAAATAATCCGGAATTCTACATAATATTTACTAGTTCTAGATAAGAAGTACTAGATAGTACTAGATAGTACTAGACTAGTCTCTAAACAGTCTAAACCGTGATTAACTTTACAACCTTACAGTTAAGTATTTGTTATATTTTTTTTTTGTTTATTTTGTTATAAGTACCATACTACCATTTTTAATATTATAATGTCTAAAGACACTAAAGTGAGACCAACTCAAACCCAGATGAGGTATTTGGTTGATCTAATGGCCAATGATCAACAATTGTGTTCGGGCAAGTTTACTAAAAGTTTTACACATAAAATTGCTCAACAAAGATGGGAAAGCATCTCTATTCAATTAAATGCATTACCAGGTGCGGAGAAGAGTTGGAATAAGTGGAAGAAAGTAAGTTAATTTGTTTGGTGGAGATATTAATTTTATAAGTATTTATAATTATTTTTTTCTGAACTAAAAATCTCTGCTCTGCTAAAAATGAGTAAAAATACTGTAACCAAACTTAAATCTTGTATTAAAAGAAATTAAGGGCCACTACATACTATCTTAAATGTTGTTATCTATCTTAAAAAACTCTTAATGAGTTATCTTACATGTTTAAATAAATATTATTTGAAGTTGAGACTCCAAACTAATTTAAGTTGATTAGGTATTACATTTTTAGTAGAGTAATAGCCTATAAATTAATCTTTTTAATTTTTAAAAAGTAGTTATCTTTAAATTAATTGTATTGTAATAATTAAGACATGGCAAGATACTAGAAACATAACAAAATCTAAAGCGGCAGCTATTAAAAGGCACATAGGAGGTACAGGTGGTGGATCAAAATGCGAAATTGAACTAAATGAAGTTCAAAAGGAAATTTTACCTTTATTTAGCCAAGCATCTGTTAGCGGTCACTTTAATTCTGAAGAGTCAGTGGTTGAGTTTGACTTTGATGATACAACTAAAGATGTGTTAACTGGTAAATTTATATATATTTCATTTATTCTAGTAATATTCAATCGTACATAAATAATTACACAGTATAGTCTTTGAATTAAATATATTTTTATTTGTATAAGTCCTACCAATTCATGTTTTATTGTATGTATTTCACATTTTGTTAAGTAATGTTCAACTATAGTATTATATTGTTTTTAGATGCTAATGAATTATGTATTGAAGAGTTGGTAGAGACAATCACTTACAGTAATTCTGAGAAAGAAAATAATGAACCCCCATTAAACATTAAAGCTGTGAATGAAAATTATTACGAGCCTTCAACTTTTGAACCATTAACAACAACTACAAGTGCTCATAAACCAAGTAAAAACTTCCAAATA